>NC_136987.1:15149124-15246624 GCF_032717465.1 Coenobita brevimanus | reverse complement strand
GAGAAGAGAAAGAAGTTGTATGTGGCCTTCATGGATTTGGAGAAAGCATATGACAGGGTGGATAGACAAGGATTGTGGAAAGTACTAAGAATATTATGGAGTAGATGGGAAGTTGTTGAATGCTGTGAAGAGTATGCATGAAGGTGCTAAGGCTGCAGTCCGTGTAGATAGTGAACTGAGTGAAATTTTCTATTTGATGGTTGGATTGAAATAAGGATGTGTCATGTCTCCATGGTTTTTCAATCTGTATAGGAATGGGGTTATAAAAGATATAGGGCAGTGGATGTTGGAGTGACCCTAATGAGAGAGGGCAGTGTTTGGTAACTCCCTGTACTGTTGTTTGCAGAAGATGAACGGGAGCTGCAAGGCTTGGTGGATGAGTTTGGGAAAGTGTGTAAGAAACGGAATCTAAAGTGAATGTAGGGAAGAGTAATGTTATGGCCTTCGAGAGAAATGAAGTCAGTGAATGTACAGTGAGGTTGGATGAGGAGGAAATGGAAAATGTGAGTGCATTTAAGATTTGGAGAAAGCATATGACAAGGTGGATAGACAAGGATTGTGGAAAGTGTTAAGAATATATGGAGTAGATGGGAAGTTGTTGAATGCTGTGAAGAATATGTACGATGGTGCGAAGGCTGCAGTGCGTGTGGATGGTGAACTAAGTGAATTTTTCTCTTTGAAAGTTGGGTTGAAACAGGGATGTGTCATGTCTCCATGGTTGTTCAATCTGTACATGGATGGGGTAATAAAAGAGGTACAAGGTAGGGTAGTGGATGTTGGAGTGGCCCTGGTGAGAGAGGATAGTGTTTGGAAACTCCCTGTACTGTTGTTTGCAGATGCTACTGTGTTGTTGAGTGAAGACGAAGGGGAGCTGCAAGGCTTGGTGGATGAGTTTGGGAGAGTGTGTAAGAAACGGAATCTAAAGGTGAATGTAGGGAAGAGTAAAGTGATGGTCTTTGAGAGAGGTGAAGTCAGTGAATGTACAGCGAGGTTGGATGGTGAGGAATTGGAAAATGTGAGTACGTTTAAGTACTTGGGTAGTGTGATGAGTAAGGATGGAGTTTTGGAGGGTGAAGTGCTTGAAAGGGTACAGCAGGGAAGAAAGGTTGCTGGTTCTTTGAAAACAGTGATAAGAAACAGGGATGTGAGCATGGAAGTGAAAAAGTTACTACATGACAGTATTGTGATACCAACTCTAACGTATGGAAGTGAAGCTTGGACGTTGTTGGAAGGACACAAGTCAAGAGTGAGAGCAGTGGAAATGAGTTATTTAAGAGGAGCCTGTGGAGTCACATGGAGAGACAGGCTGACGAATGAGAATATAAAGAAGCGTTGTGGTGTTGATGTGGATGTGATAGGAAGCGTTATGAGGAACACACTGAGGTGGTTTGGCCATGTGGAGAGGATGGAGGGTGAAAGACTGACGAAGAGAGTGTATGTGAATGAGGTGGAGGGGGGAAGAGAGAGGGGGAGGCCGAGGATGAGATGGAGGGATGGGGTGGAGAGGTACATGAGAGAGGGTGGTGTGAGTTGGGAGCAGGGCAGTGAAATGGCGGGGGACAGGGCGACTTGGAGGCGATTTGTTTGTGGCCACCCCAAACGGGATAGAGGCGTCTGGCAATAGATAGATAGATAGATGCAGTAAGTAAGGATGGAAGTTTGGAGGGTGAAGTCCTTGGAAGGGTACATCAAGGAAGAAAGGTTGCTGGTTCCTTTAAAGCAGTGATAAGAAACAGAGAAGTGAGCATGGAAGTGAAAAAGTTACTACATGACAGTAATGCGATACCATCTCTAACGTATGGAAGTGAAGCTTGGACCTGGTTGGAGGGACAGAAGTCAAGAGTGAGAGCAGTGGAAATGAGTTAGTTGAGGGAAGCATGTGGAGTCACACGGAGAGACAAGCTGACAAATCAGGATGTGAAGGAGTGTTGTGGTTTGGGTCTGGATGTGATAGGAACCGTTATGAGAATCACACTGAGGTGGTTTGGCCATGTGGAGAGGATGTAGAGTGATAGAGTGACAAGGTGAGTGTATGTGATTGTGGTGGAGGGGGGGAATAGGAGGGGGAGGCCAAGGATGGGATGGAGGGATGAAGTGGAGAGGTATATGAGAGAGGGGGTTGTGAGCTGGGAGCAGGGCAGTGAAATGGCGGGGGACAGGGCGACATGGAGGTGATCTGTTTGTGGCCACCCCTTTAGGGATTAAGGCATCTGGCAAGAGATAGATAGCCTTTAGGAGACATTGAACGATGCGCTTGTTAAAATTTCCATTAACTTTATACGGACGTGAGGTTTACACAATATGAGAAATACACAATCCATTTAGAAATGTATCAAAAGAAAACATTAACAACACCAAACCTCCTGTAACACTATGTATCGCCTGGGGGAAGTTACTTAGTCAAGCTCCAGGGAACACGGCACGGTCTCTTTTCAGTTGGATGATGAGAAGGCGATTGAACAGTAAGCATTGCCTAGTAACCAGGAGCGTTGGAAAGCGTTACATGGAATGGCTTTAGTGCTAAGTAATGTATTGTTATGGAAAACTCGCCAGGACTCCTTTTGATATTATTTGCTTCATAGTCCCCCGTAGAGTGAGTAGCCAAGGTTTGATTTGCTAGGTTGATCTAGTACGTAGGAACTGGAAAAGAGGGTTGGGGGTAATGGAGGTTTTTCATCTCTTTCCAGTGTGGTAAAGATTAAGACTGAGCAAAACCAAAATATTTTCCTCCCGTCAGCCAGAGGACGTCACTTAAATTATTCTTAAGAATATTCTTGGTGGCGACTTTATTCAGCTTAAGCGAGATTTTTCAAACCAGTGTGGTTATACTGTGTATAGGTTTTAATAATCTCTACAATGTAAAAGATTTTCTAAAGTTCAACAACGTTATCTGAAGATAGCAAGAATGAAGTAAACTAATTCATCGTCGTAGTGAAAAAGCTTTTATTCTGGTTAGTTGATGAATGCTGTATCTCATCAGCTCAGGTTGAATTAATTTAGAGTAAATCATCTTAGGGTAGGTTTCACTAGATCAGTTCTCATTAGGTTATTTCAGACAGTATCATAAAAGAGATTTAGTTACAGTGACAAGAGAGAGGGAGAGGATAAAGGAGGAGGCGAGACCGTGACAGGATGAGTAAGAAAGATAAAGAAGGGAGGGTGGACGACATAAAGTGGAGAAGGTAAGGGAGGATTGATGACACAGGGATAGATGACGGACTGCAGGGTGTAGTCGAATAAAGGCCAGAACTTGCAGAAGTTAGTCCTTCTAGTATGCTTACGCCTTTGTATTCGAGTTTTTCAGGAAGCTTTTGAGTTCGATAACTGTATCAAATTTAGTTATAATTATAAATAGCTGATTTATAAAAGTATGTATTAGACATGGGAAAGAGACTTGCAGTTACAACGAGGGAGTTCAATTAAAATGAATGATCTGGAGAGCAATAAAATGATTTATGTACAAAAACTGGCTATGAACAATATTTACTAAAAAAGAGTAGAGATGTGCTTGTAGTCTGGGGGTAGTGAGCCGGTTGTGCATAGTGTTAAGTGTAGCTGATGGTGTGAGTGACTGAGGAAGTAGGTGTAAGAGGTGTAAAAGTGAAGCATATTAACGTTCCCCGTCGCAAAGATAGCGTAATACTTCACATTATTCTTGTTACCTCCAAACGATTTCGTTACATATTAGAACGACGTCAAGCAGTGCAAGGGATAATGAAGGCTGTAGCTAATCTCTTCAGTTAGAAAAGTCACCGCGAAGCTAAACAACATTGTCTGGTTGTACCAGGGGTGAAATAAAAAGACGTCATTATGATAAAGAGAGAATATCTGCTCCCCTCCTCCATCCCGCCCTATTAGTTATTAGTGAAGCGTGTACAGTGTCACATATCACCGTAAGTTCATTCTCTCAATGTTCCTCTGGACTCTTTTTTTCCACTGTCTCTGACTGAGCATACACCCAGCCCATACTTTCTTCGGCCAGTCTCTAATTTTGACACTGGCTGCCTTTGTTCCCACTACTCGCATTGTCATTCACCTTCAGACTCTGTGTGTGTGTGTGTGTGTGTGTGTGTGTGTGTGTGTGTGTGTGTGTGTGTGTGTGTGTGTGTGTGTGTGTGTGTGTGTGTGTTTCCTAAGTGTGATCATATAACCCTACGATAATCTGTGCTGTATTAATTCGAAGGAAACCTTATGACGAAATATTTCAGTACGAAGACATCTGTTTGATTTAGATCCTGCCACCCTAACACAGCATTTTGTAGCTCAGAAGACGTGTGGTAATGATGAGATACGAAGGAAACTACAGAAGGGCGTTTGCCAAGAAATGTTTCCCTCTGGCTGATTAAAACCGTCTGTTAGAAAGATTCAAAGCCAGAAGGCTTTATCTGACAACAGTGTGATGACTTGCATTTCTCCTAGTTTTACAAAGAAGCTTTTATAGCTGCCTTTTGTATTTCATTCACTTTATTCTTACAAATTGTACATTACAAAACTGTACCTGTACCTCTAGATAATGGTACTCATTCTACGGAGTGTCATTAGAAAAGTATTGACGAAAGAATACTTAAAAGTAAAGTGCATCGATTTACAGACAATCTTGAAGGTTTACAATTATACGAGGATAGGTCATTTTAGTAAAAAAAAAAAAAAAAAATGAAAAATAACGGTAAAAGCTTCTCTCTTAAACTATCGAGAAAGCCAATACTGAAAACTTCAAAAGGACACAACACTACATGCATATCGATAAACTCTAACTGGAGTGATGGAAAAACATAATGATTATCGCTTACCATTAAACTTACTCGTTAAATCTGCTATAGGAGCTTCTGGGTTTCCCATTTATTTCGAAGGCATCAACATTGCTACATGGCCACTGGTAAATTCTTCTGCCGGTACTCTCCGTCCATATGGCTTGAAATTCCAATCTCTCCATTTTGAATCATAAACTGTAACAAGAGATTTAATGTGGTGCTAGTCATGAAGAAGGGCTATGGAAAGGATTTAGAGTCATAGTACTGTCTTATTCTAACAGTGAGGTACGTGAAATAAGCTGTAAAAGGACGAGAACCCCCGGCAAGTTAATATAGACAAAGCTCAGTATTTTGACACATACTCCTGAGAAGAAGCTAGAGTTTCTGCAACTGATCAACATGGAGGGACCCAGGATGGTTACCTTTGGAAGATCGCGACCCATATTGAGTGATAGTCCATTCTCCAAGGTGTAGCTCAGTTCTCTGCTAACAGTGTACGAGTATCTACCTTGCACTACTGTATGGGGATGGAGACGGCCTTGTCTTTTGGCGCTGCGGTTATAATTCTGTTGGAGGATGGTGGCTTGTCTACCGTATATAACGCTGAAGTGGACAATGAGTTATCTCCCACGCTTAAACGATCTGGCCAAATTTTGGATACTCCTGTGTCTCAGGCCTTCCTGTGCTTAAAATGGATAATATAGTAGTAGCGGTTATGGCTTTGTTTCCAAATATTCTGAGAAAATTCGATTCCAGATTTACCAAGGACTATGAATTAGTGGCTAGTTTTGGAATTTTGATAAATCTACATTCGAGATTGATTTGGAAATCTGACCTGGATATAATGAGAGTAATACATATCATATTCGAATCACAATAGCTGGGCGACATCTCTTAATACGTGCGCAAAGCACTGTTGATTCTCGGTAGATAATGTATATGTCATATGACTCTAAGACCTGTTATCCTACTTTTTTTTATGTAATCTTCATCAGCCATAGACGGTACCGATTGATCAATGTTTCATTATATCTGTGTGGGGTTGAAAATACATCTGTGTTTTTCGAGATGCATTATCAATAACACCTATTCATGTACTGGTTAGAACTTCAAAACAAAAGAAAATAGGATACCTTCTGTAGGGCTGTTGGTCCCTGTTAAGTATATCATGTCAGAACAGTTGTGATTATTGTGCGTTTGTTTTCACCTGATAGAACTAGATCACTTGCACAACATAAATACTAAGCCTTGACTACATTAAAATTGATGAGCGTTAGTTAAAAGTCAGGAGTAAATGACTTGATTACTACCCAAATAAACCCTTATAACCTCTATACTAATTTTTTTTTTTTTAATTGTGGCGAAGATACACTTGGCAGGTTGGAGATGATTGGCTGAATGCAACATTACTTCGTAATCTGTTTGCTCGTTAGCATTATTAATTGACAACATACGTCTGAGGAGGAAATTTGGGTTAGTAAATGTTATTCAGACATGTCGCATTTAGCCAATCAACACCAACCTGTCAAGTACATCTTCGCCTCCATTTAAAAAAAAAAAAAAAAAAAAAAAAAAAAAAAAAGAGTATAGACTCTCAGTCAACAGATTTAAATGGTTGATGTTAGAGGTCTTAGTCAGGTTGAAACACATGCAATGCATTCAGTCCAATCCATAACACCAAACAGTCTTCCCACGCGAGACTGCTGTCGCCACACAACCACACATTTTACCATTTTTGCACTAATGGCGGTATTCTAATTGGTAAAGAAGACCTCGCAGTGCCTCTTCTTTTAGGATACATTTTCCATCTTACGTACTTTGCCCCCTGCCCGAGTGTACGCACACACACACACACACACACACACACACACACACACACACACACACACACACACACACACACACACATATATATATATATATATATATATATATATATATGGTACGTGTCTGTCGGTCTGGGTATTTGTTTCTTTCACGAAAACGATAATGGATACTGACCTAATTCTTTTTGCATTAGGTCAAAGTAAGTCCAGGGAGTGTCAGTCAGTTTAAGTCCAAGGAGTATTCCGACCAAATACCAAACAAAAATTTTGGCGATCGCGTGCAACACGACGGGGCGATATATTCGGAAATTGCGACATACAAAAATATGCGAAAATCCCTTTTTCGACATTCTGGTCAGAATTGGTCAATGTGGGCTCAGGTCGGAGTCAAAGATAATGAATGGTATTTACAAGCATTATGGGATGGGAAGGCTATTAGCTAGTCCCGAAAATTTTTGCAGGCAAGCACTGTTATATCTATATTATCTATCTACCTGTCTATCTATCTATCTATCTATCTATATCTATATCTATTTATCCATCTATCTATCTATATATGTACATATGCTGAAACTGACCAAAAATGATGGTTTTTTCTACTGTGCCCTACGGAATTACCTTCTGAAGTTAGAGCAACAAGTCCTGGAACACCTTTTAATGTGTGTTTCAGCCAGTGCCATTTTACTCTAACAGCGGTTTCAGTTGCAAATTTTTATGTGTAACTCAAGAAACTCGTGTGAATGGCTTTAACTGATAAATGAACATGAAAACTAACCCGGATGGAAGCTGGGGAGAAAAAAAAAAAAAAAAAAAAACTCTTCCGGCGGTAAAACTCCCAGAGTGAGAGAGTAACTGGAGCCAGAGGGAGGGAAAGATGAACTTGAAAGAACTTACCTAAACAAATAATGGCTGGCCCAGACACATTCCCATGGGTGATGCTGTGGTACTAGTGGCGATTGCCTGTTACATTTTTAA
This sequence comes from Coenobita brevimanus, assembly GCF_032717465.1. Classification (NCBI taxonomy): domain Eukaryota; kingdom Metazoa; phylum Arthropoda; class Malacostraca; order Decapoda; family Coenobitidae; genus Coenobita; species Coenobita brevimanus. Next base: position 15,239,072 of record NC_136987.1, on the reverse strand, counting down.
ACTTTGACACACCCAGCTGAGATAACGTCGCCGTTCCCGATCTGTACGCTGTTTGTCGTAGAGAAATACTTGACTTTCTTATTTAATGCCGAAAATAGTATTCCTGGGATGAATGGAAAATACAACGCTAATCTCAGCTTTCGAGTTAACCCTTTTACTATGACAAGATCATTTTTTGTTCATATTCCTCTTCTCCCTAGACAATTATATTCAGCTTAGGAGAGACCTGTGGTGTTAGAGGGGTAGGCTATGGTCATCATTAGCCTCTTCAATGCTAGGGTGCCCTTGATAAGCGTAATATAATCGTCGGGATTTACAAATCCTCGAATTTAAAAGGTTAACTAGATTAACTAGGAAATGCTTTGTTAAGTGGTGAACGGAAAAATACTTGTGATATGAATGATTAAACTATTGAGTGGACTAAACACGGTAGTTTGATGGTTAGTGTAAACATATTAAACAAACGTGCAATCTTCTAGTTTTACAGAGATTCTCGACGACCAAAATCATCCTAATATGATCTGCCCCGTCTCTTTATCCGTTGGTCTTTTCATCCCTGAGGTGAGGAACATTTCCAAGTTACTTTTGTGATGAGATGCTGGATGCGGTGGGGATGATCGGACACAGAGATGCGGTGGTCGGAGGTATTCAATTTCTTCCGTGGTTGTTCTGAGCCTAAAGGATGAACTGCGGATATTTTTCCCCTTTTCACTGCGTATGCTGTTGACCATTTTTCCGTTTCCGTCCCATCTCTCCTCATGTTTTTAAAATCCTATCTCAGCCCATCTTAAGGACGAAAAAACGACTGGGATAATGATGGTGACGATGATTTTCATTCCCTAAATAATCGAACTGTTTTATGAAGATAAGTGGACACGAAATAGGGTCGGTACTTGGTTGCAACCAAGGAAAAAATATTGCTGAAATTTTCTTTATTCGTGACCGTTTCAACCCAAGGTCGTACATTTGTTAGAATTATCACTTGTAATAAATATTATGTAGCCTAGGAAAGTTGTCATGACCGTTAGGTGTATTATTTCTTCATTAACCTAATCACTTCCAGACGTCACCTCTTAACTGGAATATGATATATAAATAATTTGTTGTTAGCAAACATAGCACAAACATTTGTTTTTATTGTTGTTGTTTTTGGTGTTTCTTAACCCAAGTTGTCTGTCCGAGCAAACCTGTCGACCACAGGTAAGCAACTGCTACTATGGGGCCATATTGTTGATACAGTGCAGTGTGTACTAGTCGATGGGCCAGCTGGCTGACTGGTACCATCTGGAGGTACTAAAAGCCACTTTTACCAGCCATCCAGTATGGTTCTCCATCACCAAAAATGCTTGCTGGACATTCCAACGTTGTAGCTTTTTCACGCTACAACGATTTTAAGTTTATTTATGTCGAATATTGTAAAAAATCACAAAAATTAGCAATATTTCGACATGTATGTTACACTTCATCGAGCTCATTCTGATAATCACCACAGACTAAACCTTTGTTCATATGTGTGTGTTTCCAGTATTCAAGGTCTTGCAATAATAACATGGGGATCATGTGTGTACGCAAAATTCTCTCAGACATCGATAGACATGCGGTTGTTAACGATGATTTATGACGCTATTTTCTCATTCTTTGCAGATATCTAAGTGAGAAATATGGCTTCTGATGAGGACTACAATCCAGATCTGGGACCTTCAGAAGAGCGACAGAAGACCGAATCTGCACTCTGTATTCTGTGTAACAAACATGTGTCACGGAAAAATTTGACCAAACCAAAGAACATTGATTCCTGGAGGACACTTGTTGATGCTGCAAGAATAAGAAACTATGGGCCGATACTTGAAATAGATTCACAGAGGACATTCCGGACATATATTATGAAAGATCGTGCCGTAATGACTTCACATAAGAAATCTTTGAACCAAATAGAAGCTGAGAGCGTCGATCTCGAACAGTCGACCTCCCAACCCCAACGGAAACCCGAGAGCCTGGTATCAGCAAGTCTCGAATCTATTCTGCAAGATGCATATTTTGTGACAAAGACTCAAAATACCTCCGCAAGAGCCACACTCGTGAAAAACTGATTCAGTCAGTTGAGCTGCGAGCAGACAAAACTGTTCGCGAATCTGCCCGCAGATATTTGACTCAAGAACGATCCGAAAGCCAGAAGAGGACTGACGAACGTATTCTGGTCATCACGTCACGTGAACTGGTAGCAGCCGAAGCACACTATCACAAATCTTGCTATATGGAATACAATTGTCAAAGACCTGAACGAACTTCCATATGCCAGGATGTTGGAGATAATGAAGACGAAGAATACGCTATATCAGAGTCATTTGCTTACAGAAAACTTTTCAACTATATTAGAAAAGAACTGATCACCGAACATCGTATAGAATACATGACAAACTTAACAGAGAAGCTTGTATCATATATGCATGCTGATGGAGTGATTGATATCAAGGCTCACACCAAGAAACACATACGACGCAGAATTGAATCAGAATTTGGGTCGTGTCTTAAGATCATTCCTGGAAACAACAACAGACTATTGGTCATTCCAGACAACATCACATTCGACGAGCTTGCTAGAGACTACATGACATTGAAGGAAAAGCTCGACATGTACTCATCTGATGATCAGAGTATGGAACATGCCTTAACCAAGTCTGCAACACTTCTGAGAAAAGTCATTAAAGCAGAACAAACTGAGCAACTATGGCCACCACACCCAGATGAATTGGATGAACAATACGTCAAGACACCAAAACTATTGCAACTGTTTATGACCACTCTTCTGGCTGGACACAAAGCCTTTAAGGAGATTCAATCCAGGATACAAAAGCTGGTGTGGTCCATGTCCCAAGATCTCATGTACAGGGTTACATTGGGGAAGTTGAAGACATCAAAACATATTCTTCTGCCATGGGCTGTGAAGACTCTCACAGGAAATGTGGAGATCATTAATATTCTGAACCGTTTGGGCCATGGAATATCCTACTCCAAACTAGAAGAAATAGACACAGCACTTTGTCTTCAGAAACTGGAACAGCAATCTGGAATGGACGTCTTGTTACCAGCTCAAACACATGCTAGGGTCCCTACAGTATTGGCATATGATAACATAGACAGACAAGAAGAAACCCTCAGTGGAGCAGGAACTTCACATCGTGTGAATGGGATCATTGTCCAGGAACAGGTGTCTACAGTTCGTCCATGTCCTCATCAAACAACCATGCGGAAGGACAAGAAAAGATCACTGCCTGCAATGGCACCTACACAACCACACTATGATTGCAGAGAAAGGAAAAGCCCACCTGCCATCACTCCTGTTCATCCTGCGGAAGCACAGAAGGAGGCTGTGATTGCCAAGAAAAAGAACCTTGCGTGGGTGTTGGTGCGGATGAGTGACCCCACAAACCAACAAATAAGCTCATGGACAGGCTTCAACATACTAACAAGGGACAACGCGGATATAAAGCCGGACTCGGTAGGGTACTTGCCTACTATTAATGCCCCAGCGACACAGATGTCAACTGTGCATCAAATACTTGAACAGATACAGAAAATAGTGATCACACTGGATCTGAAAGAAGTCATCTGCGTTTTTGATCAAGCATTATACGCAAAGGCAGCAGAAATCACTTGGCAAAATCAGGAAGCATTCCAGAATGTGGTATTGAGGATGGAAACCTTTCACACGATATGCAATCTCTTGTCCATTATTGGAAAGCGGTTTGGAGAATCTGGACTTCGTGATTTGGCAGTCGAAGCTGGAATCCTTGCGGAAGGGTCAATTAACAGTGTGAATGAAGGTCGACAATACAACCGTGGTGTCCGACTTCACAAGATAGTGTATGAAGCATTGATGCGCCTGATCTGGAGAGGTTTCCAAGACTGGCTAGAAGAAAAACACATGAACGACTTGCCAAAACTTCGGTGCCTGATAAACCTAGCCACAGACGCACATGCCAAAACTGACAGCCAAACTCTATCTGCGCTCCTGGATGACATATCTGCAAATGATATCTTTCTCCGGTTTGGAGAATATCAAGATGAACTTCGCAACACTAGCGGACCACTGGCATCATTCTGGATGTCTTATTTCGATCTTGTGGAAGTTCTGTTGGCTCTCATCCGTGCTTCTAGGGAAGGAAACTGGATACTGCACCTTCATGGTGTACGCAGTATGATTCCCTGGTGCTTCGCTTATGATAAGCTAAATTATGCCCACTACATGTCTGTCTATCATGCTCAAATGATAAGACTCGAGGAAGATCACCCTGTGAGTTACAAAGAGGTTTTGAAAGGTTGATTTTCTGTCCAGCTCAGTGACAACAACACCTTTGGACGCATTTCAGTCGATCAGACAGTGGAAGAGACTGTGAACTATGATACACAGACACCTGGTGGGACACGAGGCTTCAGTTTGAAGCCGTCGGCAGTTTCAAAGTACTATCTCACTGCAGAACATTGAAGCATATGCATACGGCAACTGCGTGCTTTGGTAGAACACAAAGCTCCTGGTCTTAACCATCCAGACTTGGGAACATCTCGCATTCGGAAGGATGAAAGCGATGTCCAATCTGTAGTTGAGATACTGGAAAGTAACTGGATCAACCCTTTTGAATCTACTACTGAAGACCTGATAAGCATATCATCTGGTATTGTAGCACCCAAAGACGTTAAAAACGATCTTATCACAGCTCATGATGTTGGAGAGAAGGCCTATCAGAAGTTTGTCGACTCAAGACCCAAAACAGGAACTTCTTTCTACGATCCATTGAAGAAGGTTCAACTAAAGACATTTGGAAGTTTGACAGTGAAAACAAAAACCAAATTTGCTAACAAAGAGAGTTTCCTGAGACCTGATTATCGCCTGCTTTCTCGGATGCTGCTGATAGCAAGTAGCTGCAAAATGGACATGAAAGAAGTTCTCCAGCATCCTCTAGGACCTTTGCCTTGGTCACTCGCAAACTGTGATGGATCTGCAAAAAAGACCAACAAAGCAACGCTGGCGCGGAATCTTGAAGCACGAGTGACCTCAGATGAGCACACTGAGCTACCTTCAGCTGCGATTGTTGATGGAATGGGACTTGTACATAAGATGCAGGGAGACAACATAACTTTCTCCAAGTTGTCTGAAAACCTTCTCAGAACTGTTTTGCAAACATCAGCGTCAAGTGCCCGAGTCGATGTAGTATTTGACAGGTACAAGCCGTCATCGATCAAGACAGCTGAAAGAACACGAAGAGGGGCCAACAGAGGAATATCATTCTCGAAAATCATTCCTGGGCACAACATTCGTAATTGGCGCCGTCTACTCACATGCCCTGAGAGCAAAGCTAAACTGACTAACTTTTTTGCCACCGATTGGCAGGAGAATCAAGAACGACGAGCACAACTCCAAGGTAAGGTGATCTTTGTGACCTCGGAGGAAAGATGCTTCAAGATATCTACCACTGTGGTATCTGAAGTTAATGACCTGAAATGTATGCACGAAGAAGCGGACACGCGTTTGTTGTTACATGCTAACCACGCAGCTGAGTCCGGATACAAGTCAGTCATACTTGTTGTGGAGGACACAGACGTGATGATCCTTTGCCTAGCCTTCTCGGGAAATGTCGACTGTCAAATGCACATGAGATGTGGAACAAAAAATCGATCAAGACTGATCAGCATCAACAAACTAGCCGCAAGCCTAGGAAATGATATATGCAAGGCCTTATTAGGTTTTCATGCATTTTCAGGGTGCGATTCAGTAAGTGCGTTTGCTGGTCAAGGAAAAATTAAAGGATTGAAGCTTATCCAACAAAACCAGAAATTCCAGGAGAATTTCACTACATTGGGTGAGCACTGGCACCTGACAGACGAGTTGTTTGATGTCCTCCAAGAGTTCACATGCAGTCTGTATGCAGCTCGAGCAAATATCAAATGTGTCAATACTCTTCGCTATCAGCTTTGGCGAGCAAAGAAAGGGTCAGTTGATTCAGGTCAGCTACCACCTTGTGAGGACAGCCTTCGACAGCATGCCCTAAGAGCCAACTATCAGAGTGGTGTGTGGCGTCGGAGTCTAATTCCCTGTCCAGATGTACCATGTCCACAAGATGGCCATGGATGGTACATACAAGAAGGTGGACAACTTGATGTACAACGGATAACAGGTACTCCTGCACCACAGGCCATCTTGGAGTTCATCTCATGTAAGTGTATGAAGATCTGTCAACTTCCGAAGTGTGAATGTCTGACCAGTGGACTCCCATACACAGAAGAATGTAAGTTGCAAACCTGTACAAACATGAAAGAGAGTGACGCCTCATCTATGGACTCCGATGACGAGATGGATGAGGATGATGACTCCTGAAAGAAACCATGACGAGATGGACGAGGATGATGATGTAAATCACCAACGAGCTAAAAATTTGGTAAAATTCTGGGTTTTGTCATCAGGCCAGCGGACTTCTTGTGTGGAAAATAATTCAAAATAATATATAGATGTATACTTTTTATTTCAAGGCAAAAATAAAAACAATACCCGATTTCTAGTGCTTTCTAATCACTTAATAATTATATAAATGAGTTTTACTATAATTTCTAGTCATTTGGAAAATACCCCAGAATTGCACATTTTCGACATAGGGTAGTAGTTTTTGAAAGCGAATTTCACATAGAAAGCTACAAGCTACACATGTCCAGCAAGAAGTTCTGAAAAGTAGACAGAATGAGCTTTCAGAAAATATAAGTTTCGTTTAGTACCTCTGATTGGTACCATTTGGTGAAAAATTGGCCTCCGGCCCATCGCCTATACGCCGTATAAGGATCTACCGCCCTATTATGGGTGACAGCTTCTCGCCAGGGTCGGACCAGGGAGCATCCCCATGAAGAGGTGCAGGGGAATACTAGTATAAAGAGATTTGGCTTTTGGGTGGACGCCGCAGCTGCTCACCTCCACCCAGGGTACACCACGCCACTACGTGTTGGCTCCTCGCCAACAAATTTTATGAATTAATAGTATATTATAAGAGTAGATGGATCAATATCCTAGTTCCTCAAGCTACTACTGCGATGGATGTTAATGAAGCGTAATCAACATGGCTGTGGTGCCCATTATTTGGTGTTTTGAAATCTGTACTTGGACACAACTTAGACTAGAAAATGCCAGTTCCAGTTTATACGTCTCTGCAGCATCGAACTTCTGAGATTAGTCTGTAGATGAGGTGGATGTCAGTGGACACATAATGAGTGGTACATTGGTATACCTGCTTGGACGCAGCATAAAGGAAAATCTACTAGCAAATGCTAGCATATCGATCGCCTTACAATAATTGTAAGAAGTTTGATAAGGTGGAAATAAGCATGGCGATGGCGTCCAATGACTATAGTCACAGAGCGCGACTCTGAGGTTATTATCGTGTCCTGGCAACCTACCATTCAAAAGTGCGTCTGAGTTCGTGTATAATATGAGACGCATGTGATTCGTGTATGATATGATCGTGTATAATATTATTCGTGTATAATATATTTGTGCATAACAATATGATTTGTGTGTCATATGATACGAAATCGGACGCACTTTGAATGGTAGGTTGCTAGGGTATGATAATGACATCCTCAGACGAGCGCCGCGACTATAGTGGTGTGCAATCTGTACTTGGTCACAGCGTGGAGCATCCCCTCTTCACTGCCTTCTGGCTGTGTGTTGGGTTGTGCCAAACTTCTAATTGAATCGTGCATTTTTCATCGGCCATGTCTATCAAACTTTCAGGATCTGTTGTCGCTGTTGGTTGTGTTGTAGTGATTGACGTGGGGAAGTTATTGTGTAGTGGACAAAGTATGGATATGGGAGGTGGCTTTGTTAGGGGCAGCAATGTTTCACTACTGGTGAATGGGTGGGTGGAAACTTTTCTCCTCATATTCACTGTGTGTGTGTGTGTGTGTGTGTGTGTGTGTGTGTGTGTGTGTGTGTGTGTGTGTGTGTGTTTCCCCTCCCCCATTTTCTTCCCATCTCTCTGCCTCATATGTCTGCTCTCCTATCTCTTCCTTTCTTTGACGACTTTTTCCTTGTTGTTTCCACTCCCTATATCGATTTACATCTGTCTGTACGTCTGTTAGTTGTTTTTGGTTCTCTCCCTCCCTGTGTGTTTCAGGGTTATATATTTTATCTGAACTAGAACTCCTGCTTCCCCTTCTGTGTCTGTTTGCCACCCATCCCTCAGAGTCCCTGTTCGCCTCCACTTTCCCTGTCTGCATACCTTCTGTTTCTATTTTCAGAATTATCTAGCTCCCCTCAGTTTTGCTCCTCTCTCTCTCTCTTCTCTTCTCTTCTCCCTCCCTCCCTCTCTCTCTCTCTCTCTCTCTCTCTCTCTCTCTCTCTCAGTACCAGTTATAATCAGGGACGGACTGTATATGAGTTAAGAAGATAAGGACTGCCTCTGACCCGGTTGGTGTTAGTGTTCGGCTTAGACGGGAAATAATGACAGGAATGTTCTTGTTTTTGTGGTCTCAAGTTTATCAAGAGGTGAACCCGGTGGAGTGTAACCCGAAGCTGTCCCTGCCTTGCAGTCCATCTTCCTCATTTCGGTGGACAGGGAAGATGTTTGGGGGACATCTGTATGAGTGGGTAGCTGCTCCATCTGGTTATAATTGTGTCAGTTTGTGGTGTCAGCTACAGCACCCACAGGTACGTGGTTACTGGAAATAGTTGTCACGATTTGGAATATAAGGTGTAAAGTCTCCAAGGGACTTCCAAATTTTGCCTCAGCGAAATGAGCTCTGTGCAAATGAACGTAGGAGTAAGGTATTTTCCTCCGGTAGTGTAGGAGAAATGATGTACCTGGTGAAAATGACAGTTATTACCCACCCCCTCAGAAAGCTTAGGCTGAGATCACTCATTTGACTGTGAAAGATATTAATAATATAATATAAGACGGCCTAAAGGGACAGGTTACTTACAAATTACAGGGAACTCTACGACGTTTGGGGACAGCCATACGTGTCTGGGTTTACCCCCTATATTTGATTGTAGCTTTGTTCTTCAGAGGGCGGTATATTGAAAATGAAATAGGCTAGAGGATTTATGTAGGCCGTCAGGTGTGTTGTTGGTTGCTTCTTGGGACCATTTTAACCATGATAAATTAAATCTCAATACAATACAGAAAGCCAAATTAGACAGATTTATCCATGATAATGTAAAGCAGACTGGAGACAGAGACAGAGATGTGTGGAGGGTCAATTTTTGGTGGAGCCGTCAATATCTACGCAGCTGCAGCCACAAAACGTCTTCACTCCTCCCCACAGCTTCAGCATCAGTCGTGAGCGTCCTTTTTATCACCCAATTTATGCCAGTTCTGTCCGCATGTCCATATCATCTCAGTGAACTCGTTTCTTCTCTATAAACCACAGACCTCTTTAGTTCACATCATTCAAGATAAAGTTGCACTGTCCACACTAGGGCGTGTGAAAAGTTTTCGAGCGGGGAGGTTTGCAAATGTTGTTGTATTAGCTTTCCAACGATATGCGTATGTTGCTGTGGTTTTAATAATCTCCTAGATAACCCAGTCTTGGTGCTCATTCCAATTCCCCTCCCTAATACATATGCCAATTAGCTTGTCTATCTCCTTGTCATATTCCTCATCACCTCTGTCTAGCTTCCTCTATTTGCCTGTCTCTAATCACATCTCTCTCTCTCTCTCTCTCTCATTCCGCCTGTCTCATTGTATGTCTGTTCCTGCCCTTCCTTCTATCCCCTAAACTTCCCCCAGCCACGCTACACACCCTAGTTCTCTGGCCCTGACGTTTCAATTACCGCTGCTGCCATGGGAATATATCAGGCCAAATGCAACCCACGGCTTATCATGTGTCCCGCCCACGCCTATAAGTCACTCTCTGACGTAATTCCTCTTGTTACTGAGGGCCTGCCACATTGTCTGCCACGTCTTAGTATGCGAAGAGAGAGGAAAAGGAAGAGGAAGACCTATGTGGAGACAGATGAAAAGGAAGAGGAAGAGGATAATGAATAGGGAGATTACAAAAGAGAATGTTTAAATTATGCATATTGACTGCAGAGGGTCGATGGCAAAGACAACCAAGTTTTTGTAAGTCCCATTTCTCACCTAAAGGGTGTTTTCAACCATCTAGGCAATAAGTTCCCTCTTATTTATCGGCTTTCCAAAGCTAAACACGACGTTAAAATAGATACAACTACTTTTTTTTTTTTATTGTATTGCTTGAGGCATGGGAGCTATGTTAGCAGTGGCATAAATGGACTGGTGTTTTGAATGTCTTTGGAAATTAACATTGCCACAGAACACGGTTCCAAGCAAGACTATTATTTCCTCTCACCCAGACACACAGCCACGGGGTGCTGGACATCATCAGTCCTCTGGGGACGCGTCATTAGGCAGTAATGGCATGGAACGATTCCAAACATAACTGAGGAAGGAAGCTAAGGTACGGTATGAACCTATAAGCTTTGCGACTATGATGCAACAGGCTAGAAGCTGACTTTTTTCTCTACAAAATCCCATGTGCAGCAACCCTGGCTTTGAGGCGTCAAAGGCGAATACAACAGGAAAGCCATGATGTTTCTGTATTGACTTGATGAGGATCACTAAGTTAAATATATAATTTTATCCAAATGCCAATTTTCCACTCAAACACCACCCGCAACAGTGTTTGCTGCCTCCAAGTCCCTGATTTTAGAGAGAACGCTGATAAATGTTTAAGGAATGAATACTGAAGAATTACACAGCGTTAGTATTTGGATTTCGTAGTACATGAAGAAATTCGCTAATCATGAAATTAGTAAAATTTGTAAAAAGAAACACTGTGGAATTCTTTAATTTACATGGTAATAATTGCCTTACCTAAGTAATTGTCTGTCTGTGATTCCACTAAACATTGCACATTTGTTCATCAGACTTTTTCAGGAAAGCTGTGCTACAATAATAAGTACACTCGACCTGTAGTCGAGAGATCTCGGGTTTAATCCCCAACCTGCCGTGAGACCTTTGAGTTGGGCTCACTTACTTTAGCCTCTTCGCTCCTAGAACTTACTAGGTGTACCTGGATTTTTAAGTCGATGTTATTATCTTGCGGAGCATTCGTTCAGCGCTTACACTGTCACTGGCACTCCCATAGTGTGGTGGTGGAGTGATTGGAAACACACAGTACTTGACGCGATGCTAAGAAGTCTCGGGTTCTGTTTCCAGATCTGGACCTCTTTATCAAATGTGCAGTCTAAGAACTAAAAGAAGGACTTGAATATTGAAGTGACGATTACCATTCTTAGTCGATGGGAATGTTTGGATGCTTTTCTTAGGTTTGTGATTGTTCCTTGCCAACAATTTACTGGTCAGGTACTGTATATTGGGCTAATGTCCCAGCCATTATCCATTTCACTGAAAGGTTTGTTTCATTAAGTAATCCTTCCTATGTCCTAGTCCTTCCTTCCAACTCCGTTCCAATTTTCACAACATTTTTGCGTTTTCCTTATCACGTTCAGTAACAGGTTTTAATGGTAAATATGTGTACATTTTTCCGTACTGCATGTAATTTAAATGTTCAGACAGCTTAACACTAAAATTGTTTTGTTTCTTTATATTCCATTGAAGATGACATAACTCGTATTCACACACTAGACCAGTTTTTGGAAAATGATGTTCGTGAACGAAATAGTCATTCTCGGTAAGACTAGTATTACTCTATGGTCAAGTGATTGAGAATCCTATTTTGGCACTTCCACTATCCTTTGCCGTAGTTACATAAACTCTGAAAATGAAGTCGATTTTCTTTTGTCCCTGTTTCCTTTTCTTATGAATCTGACCTCATCTTTCAAACCTCTGCAAATAAATCTACTTTAAACGACTGCAGTGCTATTCATCCATTCCTCTTCCCTCTGATTTTCTTATCCCCCGAATAAAGCTTCTTTAAATGATGTAGGCTATTTCCTGCCTTCACTGGCCTCAGTGGTGATAATACGTACTGCCATGATGGGCCTTCGGTTTGGTTTGAAAAACTGCTTCCGTGCTGACAGCCTAGTGAGTATACTCTTTTGTCTCTGTCAGTCAGTTTGAGCCTTTCCCTCTTGTTAGAAATTTGCATTCATCCAGGCTGTACTAAAGAAGACAGATTGATCCAAATCCTATGTCTGTCAGTAATTACCCTAGTCTCTTGCATTTCCTAAATCGTTGACTGTATCGTCAACAAGAGCAACTTCCTTTTTACAATCTTCTTTCTTAAAAGTTCTGGTAGGATGCAGCATTGGCAGTCATCTTACAATCCTTCCAGATTTCTGGTTATTCTCCCCTCAGAATTCCAATCAAATCTTTGTTGTGACAGAGATATTAAGGTGCTTGGACAGAGTCTAGTGTATTTACTGAATTTCTAGGCTCTGGATGTGGCTGTTATTTTACTGTGGCTTCAAATTTCCATCTTGATTATACTGTAAACTTTGATAAAGATGAAAAATGTCCATGTGGTGGCCTTTCAATACACCGAATGATTGTAGAGGAAAGTGGCAAACGTTCACACTTAGCCAGAACTTTGCCAATTGGACTTTTCCACTGTGATACATTTTCTGTTAGAAGACAAATGAGTTTCTTGCACAAGTGGCGAAGTGGAAGTTCATTTAAATGCAGACTGCAGATGGACCATTATAAAGGGCGACCCAGGCGGCACTTTAGCTGGTAAATGTCACCAATTTTCAATCCTGTGTTTGACTTTGTGCTGTCGGGTCCCACCGCAGTTATCTGCATTATCCATTTCTTCAATAGAATTCTGAAATCCTTCTGCAATGGCAGTGCCAGTTCCCCGTTTCAGTGTCAGATGGTCTAGACAGAAGATCCCAGGTTCTCCAACTACTACATAATGGTCTTCAATTTCCTTTGTCCCATACCACTTGTTCCGCTCTTTCTCCTTGATTAATGGCGTCTCTCCGTCCATCAAAAAAATAGAACAGTGATTTCCTTATATTGGTAGGTTGCTGCTTCCCTTAGATCCCTCCTTACCTTCTATGATGCTCTCTATGCCTTGTGATGGTCGATTACATTTCTATGAACCCCAGAACCAATGATGCCATAGTCAACTCATGTAGCGGTACCGACAGCTGCAGCCGCTCTATTCGACACGCGATCTGCTTCCAAAGCGAAAGTAGGAATTCGTGTAATGTGCCTGTCTCTCTGCATGGTAATATCACCGATCCACTCATCTGCAAGAGTTTCTTCACTTGAGGCTGATTCTGCTCGAGTTAAGTCACATCTGCTTTTCTTTTTTTCTCTCAGCTCTTCTTGTCTTTCTTGCATCCGACCCTCTCTTGCCTTCCTTCTCTTCATGACGTTAGTCGCTCCCCAATCTACTCCACCGACTTGCATATTCCGCGTGGTTCTCTGGTAGATTAGAAAGGCATGCTCTCATCGTGGAACTTTCGTCTCCTTTTCACAGTGACACAGTACAGATCACCACATTAGCTTGCAGCTATATCAAATAAATGATTAAGTTTTTCAACAAAATTCTTGTTTTTTGCGGCCTGCATGTCTTGTTTCGAGCATGCTGACCTTCGAACGAGGGAACTTCATCTTTACATATTTAACTGACTGTGTTGGAATGTTTGTACGAGTATGTCTTTAAAGGCCAGTAAATGTTTGGGCGATCTGGAATAACACTCCTGTTGTTGGTATATTTGTTCTTCAAAAAGAGGAAATGTCTTGCAACTTGTTGACGGGTTGGAAGTTCAAAGAGAGGAAGATCTGATACTGCAAAACAAAGTGTTTGGCATTTGCTCGTGTTCTTTGCTTGCTCATTTTTACATAAAAATTTAGTATCACAACACAAACCTGAACATTAAATAAATTATCAGCATAAAAGCTAACAAAAAAGCATGAGAACAGACATGAGAATGTTAAAAGAAAATGAATTTCACCTACATCTGTACGCCTAAGCAAAAACCTGAAATAAATAAATACACTGCATTTTCACAGGTTTGATTATTATTCTGGACATCAAAATTGGTTTTAGACTCTTTCAAAAGCTCATTTGATTCTTTGTTTCACTGTTTCCTGGTCAGATGGATAACATGTGGGTTAAATGTCACCTCAAATATCAGTGCGTAAAGCACTCCGAAGTAACGGCTGCGATGTGAGTTCCGTACGTATATACATGCAGAAAAGATGTTCTGCGTGTGGCAGATAATTATGGAGTTCATTTTCGAACTTAAGCCAGTCGTTGCACGAAACCTAAAATGTGTGTCCGGATCGGTCACAACACTACACCCTGATGTACTTCTAGCCCTAATCACTACACATGCTTTTTTTTTCTTTAATATAATGAAGAAGAAAGCAAGGTATGAAGGCCCCAGTACTCGTTTCCTCCAAGAAAAAATAAATAGGCAGCCAAATTCAAGATCAGCTCGTTCCGAAATTCCTGGACATATTGTATTAAAAAGACTGGGGTTCATAAGCAGAAGGAAATACAGACAGAGAGTTTCAGAGCTGACCTGTTGTGTATCATATATGAGAGATTGGGTGTATCGGTTAACTCTTACATTAGAGCGCAAGACAGAAAAAGGGCGAGAGTTTGCTGCCAGACAGGTGCTATTCACCCACCGTAATAGAGGGGGGGATGCATGCAGATACTTATAGTTCAAGAGATCAGTGACCATTGAAGCAGCGAGAGAAAAAGAGAGAAAAATGTAACACTGCAATGATGGGAACCAGTAAGGGGAGGAGAGTTAATGAGAAGAAAAGCCTTTTATTCCATCCTGTTTAGAAGAGATGTATGTGGGGAGCCTCCCACCCATGAGATCTGTACACCACACGGAGACGAATAAAGCCACAGTATAGAGCCAACACCTGCGAGGAGGTAAAGAAAGCATGGCGCTGGTTTAGCACACCTTATCACTTGCAAACATTTTGCAAGGCGGGTATTATGATCTTTCCATGATAAATCCCGAGGGAATGAAATCACAATAATATTGTGAGATAATGCATAACTGAGGTGGATAATTATGAATACTGAATGATAGTCCTGTGGAGGATTTAGTGGGTCGAAAGATGCTGAAACTGGTCTTTTTGGTGAGTTAAAAACAACATAGTTACTCTTAGCCTAATGAGAGAATGAGCAAGTCAGAATTTAGGTATGCCATAGCCTCATCCCACGTTTGTTGAAGTAACTACTGAGATGTGCGCTATGAGAAACGAATGAAAAGGTTAAGGGTGGAGTCATCAGTGTACCAGTGAATAGTTAGATGTACAGCTCAGAAACTCACTGAAGACTTGAAATAAGGGAAGAGACTTGGCAAGACAGTAACGTGAGGAATATTACTGTTGATAACTGAGGGAGAAGATTGGTGGCTGTCTATAACAGCAATTACAGAATGACCAGAAAGGAAGCTAAAGATGAAGGCACAGATAGAAGGATAGCAACTGTAATAGTGTATTTTGAAAATTAAAGATGTATATCAGACTTGGGCGAAAGTCTTTGAGATGTCAAGGGCAATGGTAAAGCTTTTGTCAAAGTCCTGAACGAAGTATGACCGCAAATCTATAAGGAAGGTGAGAAGGTCGCCAGTGTAGCATCTCTGACAAAACCCATACTGACAACCGGAAAGGTTATGATTACACAGATGTTTCATTTCTTGAGAATGATAAATTTTAAAACTTTGGAAATACATAATAATAAGGCAATTAAGTGAGAGCAGGATGGGGAATGGACACCTTTCTTCACGACAGACTGAACGAGACCAGACCTTCAGCATGAAGCCATGGTACAATTCGACAAAGTCAAGAGAGAATGAAGAGAGAACCTGTATTTTTTTTTTTTTTTTTTTTTTACACAGGAAAAATCATCAGAGAAATTACCAATATGCCGGGAATCGAACCCGGGACTCTCAGGTGAGAGCCAGGCAGCATACCTGGCTCTCACCTGAGAGTCCCGGGTTCGATTCCCGGCATATTGGTAATTTCTCTGATGATTTTTCCTGTGTAAAAATACAGGTTCTCTCTTCATTCTGACTTGCCGTAAGTGTTTGGGATAGATTAAAAGCATCTACTTGCCCGAGTGCCAGGGGGTTAACTCATCCTCTTCAGGCCCACAGTGGGGGGCGGAGGGACTTTGGTTACAAGATTGTGACAACGTGAGTTAACTTTTACCTGGTCGTGGTGTAGTGGTATGCTGCCTGGCTCTCACCTGAGAGTCCCGGGTTTGATTCCCGGCATATTGGTAATTTCTCTGATGAAAAGTCAAGAGAGTTTACTTAGAATGTAGGCACAGAAGCACAGTTTTTGAAAACAACAGGAGGGACCCCATTAAGACCATATCATCATTCCAGGGAGAATCAAAGCATTAATGTCTGAGGATCTCCCACTCAGCAGCTCCAAAGTGCCACAGCCACCACTTCTTGGAATGGTTCACAGGCACTTAAGATTCAGATTATAAAGCTGTCATCCAAGGAACTCAATGGAACGAAAATATTAACAAATATTCTGAAAGATTAGATGTAAGGGGTAAGATCAAGTAAGTTGGCAGCCTCTCCAAGATGGGCAGGAATATGGCTAGGATGCTTTACAAGCTGCTGTTGGTCATTAAACCCTTGCCCTTTGGATCACGGAATATCGTGCCGTGACTGAAGGTTTCAAGTTCCCTCGCGTCACAGGATTCTACGCCATAATTTGAAGAGTTCACCGATAATTAAAGTGTGTCTGGCATCACATTAGAGTCAGCAGATTGGCAGCATCAGACACCCCCTTGTTTATGTTGCGAGAAATTAGAAATGGTGTATTGTCCAATTCATTGTCTGCCTGCCCCTGGTACTCTACCTCCACCTCAGCCAAGCTCCCCAGCCAAAGCACCCAAGAAAGGGCTTAGCGATAGCACCGTAAGGCATGGATTGGACATACTAGTGTCTTTTTTGTATCGTATCATTTATAAAGGTTCCAACATGCTTACATGCACTGGCTTCGGTCACCTAGTGGCCTCTCTCCACGCTGCTCGATATCTGGTAGCCTCCCTAATAAGTCCCTTATCCCTGAGGTCACACTCTTTGACTGCTTCCCAGGTATTTTTCAGTCTGCGTTTTGCAACCCCTGACATTCACACTTCACATTTTGCACCCATTTGTCATCCTCCATCCTCTCAACATGCCAAAACCATCCCAGTCTACCCTTCCTCATCACAACACCAATACACTCCAGTCTCATCCTTCCTCTCAACCCATCAACCATAATCCTAGCCCCCCAAGGCCTCGGATTCAAGGATGCACTACACATTCATCTAAACATTGTCATTTCTGTATGTTTGAGCATAAGAGTGGTCTCTTCCTTTACTGCCCAAGTCTCACTACCATACAGCATTACACTCCTAAAACATGCTGCAAACAACGATTCCTTAACACGGAGAGAGAATTTTCTCAATATTAGGAGAGGCAACAGCTCCCTGAACTTCCTCTAACCACTCCTTACCCTAGCCAAAGAGCTCCAGCTCCATGTCCAACACATAGCATGTCCCCTAAATAATAAAAATCTGCCACACACTCAAGATACGCAACAGCAAGATCAATCCTTTCATGCCTGACAATCTATATGTGCTTTTCCCGACACACCACACTCACGATATCAACATGATCTCGCAGTCTGCTTCTAATAATACCAATGAATCTCTTGTGCACCCACTTATTACAAACACTGCACAAGATGGCGTTACGTCCCACACCCTTGTGGCAAACTGCTCATGGCCACACTCCCTCTGCTTTGACAGTATTGCCACCAGTCCTAGATATCATCCCTTTTGTTTTATACACATTTACACTTAAACCCTTGTGACCCATTCCGTCTCTCCAATTTCTAAATCTTTCCACCGCATACCTCTTATTGTCCGCAGTCAGCACTAAGTCACGAGCATACAACATCTCCCATTGGAGTCCACTTCTGAAGTCACGTGAGAGAGCTTCATGCACCATGACAAACAATAAGGGGCTCAAGATTGACATCTGATGCAACCAACATTCACAGAAAACTCCTGACTAAAATCTACATACACTCTCAATTGGGTGAGAGCACCCGCACACATAGCCATAACCACTCTAACCAGCCTCTCCTCGATTCCAAGCTCTCCCATTGCCCACTTCATCACTCCCCCCCCCCCCAGGGACTCTGCCAAAGGCCTTCTCTAAATCAACAAAAACGAAGTACAGTTCCCATTTCTTTCCTATATACTTTTCATGAAGCTGTCAGACAATGAATATGGTATCAGTGGTCTCTTTGCCTGGCACAAACCCAAACTGCATCTCATCAGTGTTCACTGTTTTTCTTATCAATCCTTGTAAGACTCTCCTCATTACCTTCATTGTCTAGTTGAAAAGTTTTGTGCCTCTATAATTTCCTCTTTCCAGAATGTCGCCCTACCCCTTGTACACATTTAATGTCACACTCTTCAGCTAGCATCTGGGACAACACACTCATATAGGTAATCATATTTATCAAACCAGTAACTTAACCCACTCCTTTATCTCCTGAGACCTTCAACACAGTAGACATACCAGCCAACTTCTCCCTGCATCTTGACCTTTGCTCTGCTCACAGTAGCACAGTCAATCAAAAGCCAAGGCCAAACACTCAGATCCATTGACTCCACACCATCCCAGTTCCATTCATACTCTTCAGTCAGCAACTGGTTATAATACTTTCTCCAGACATCTTTAATATCCTCACTGTCCATCATTACCTTTCAATTATTATTTTTCACACACCACTCACTTATGATGTCCCTGTTTTACCTTTTCATCACATTTACTTTAAATATCATATTCTTCCTCTCAGTGGTATTTAGGTTATCCAATAAAGATATCTGAAATTCGGATTTTGTCCTATATACCTCCTTTCTAGCCCAGCGCTTAGCAGCCAGGTTTTCCCCTCTGTTACCTCCCCTTTTCTATTCCCAGAAATGTCTTCTGTTCTCTTTATCTGCGACTTCTTCACCTTCATCCCACCATGTTACCCTTGTCTTCGAGGGCTCTCTTGTCCATCCACTCACTGAATCAGTAACTCTCAGGAGATTGTTCTGTATTGTACAGTAGAGTACTGTACTGCCCATTAACACTTCTGTCAAGCCATAATTTCTCTTCATCGCAGGAGACATACGAGTAACGCGGACAATATGGCGCCACCCTGGCTCCCCAACTCTCCTAAAATGCCTTGCCATCCTTCCTCCCATCCTCTCCGACGATGCCTTTCCTGGCGAAAGTGATGTGTTTTGTGATTTTTCCTTGTTTTTCGCTCCTAGAGTCTAGACGACAGTGCCGTTTGTAACAGTTTACGACAGTGACGTTAGAAAATAGTGCCCGCAGGTGACGTACAGTACAAGTAGTACATGACGTGCGAAGAAAGCTAAAGGTAGCTACAATGACGTGTCAGTTATGAAACTGACGTGGTAAGAAAGCGTGTTTAGCAGTGACATGTATATATATTTACAACAGTGACTTGTGTATACTTTATGACAGTGAGGCGTGTATGTAGTAACTGTAAATATGTATATCTCGAAAAATAAAGAATGCATGTAAGTAGATAATTTATGTCTTTAGTAATTAGCGTGGATATAAAATAAGTGCGTGTTCATATGTCATTTTCACAGAGTAAGAAATAAGAATAAGGGATTTATAGAAAATTAAGTGTTTATTACTGAAAGCGATGTGTGTACAAGTTATGAGAGTGAAATAAGGTGAAAAATATTTATTTTACGACAGTGATGCAAATATATTTTACGACAGCGGCGTGTGTATATTGTATTTTGTAAATATGCATTTCTAGAGAAGTAAGGCTTACATATAAGAAGATAAGTGATTTCTATAGCTAGGAGGAAAAGTAAACTCCTGTTCGTATCATATTTTCATAGGGTTGGAAAAAAGAATAAGAGATCTATAGAAAATTACTGTAAGTGCTTCGCACGGGAAGCGATATGAACACTGTTATATTAGTGAAATGAGGTGAGATAATAACTTAAGAAAAATCAGTGATTTTCATTCAAGGATTATTTAATAGTAAGATTATTACCTCCTGCACACCATCAGGCACAGTGCCACTCCTAATTAGCTGGGGAACGGGCGAACAGGTAATCACCACACATATAGGGGTGAATGAGACAAGATTCACGACTGGGGAAATGTGTGGGAGGCAGCCAGAGAGGCTGGAGCGTGCCAACCAGCCAATGCTGCAGGGCACGGTCTCTCTGCGCAGGCAAGAGTTACCTCTGTTCACCTCTGTGCTCCTCAGTGACATCACCTACCGATCCAGGGAAACTTGCATTGGAAAGAAAGATTGGTGAGTATTCTGGTTGTTAACTAATTGTTCTAGGTGGTATGGTTGCTAAGATATGAATGTGTGAAAATTACCTATTTCAGCCTTTTATCCAGAAGGAGATGCGGCACGTTGTTTCAGCCCTAGAAAGGACGAGGATTAATGATAGAAATGATGAGGGCCTGTTCACCAGATGCATCCATGAATGGAAAGGAGAGCGAGAGGTGTTTATGAACATGAAAATCATCTTGAATGGACCTTTCAGAATAAAACAGAAATTGATTGAATGTGTTGTATCTTAAAAATAAGCTAGTAAAAGAATTTCATCATAGTTTTTAAAAATAGGGGACAGTAATCATCACAGAAATTTTTACTCAGAATGACAGGACAGCCTAACCAGAGTGTAAAGAATTCAGTGGAATCAAGTTTGGGAATCCGGGAGCAATATAATGTTGTTGCTACCAGTTTATTTTATTAAGTTTACAAGAACACCCTAAAAGTGAAAGGATTGATGAAGACCATATCTAACCCCCCTAAATTTTAGAAAAGGCATCAAACTGAGAAGAAAGTCGTCCGGAGATGGAAAGGATAAAATAGAAAGTACACCATCGGATTGAAGTGGTTATTGGAACAATATCTAAATCTTCTAATTCAAAATGTTTATCTAAAACTGAATACAAAGCAGTGCGGTTGTAGCAAGAGTATACTCAAGAAGGCGTGATGGTAATGAACTTGATAAAGAGAGGACCATAAAGCTGTGATATACTGCAGTGGTCCGCTATGATAACATTCACGTCCCACACTTTAGATGGCACGATACTGTGGCCACTATACAGCATATTGAAAGTTAAAAGAGAGAGAGAGAGAGAGAGAGAGAGAGAGAGAGAGAGAGAGAGAGAGAGAGAGAGAGAGAGAGGAGATGCTATAAATCCCCACTGTATATCATAGATCGTTAGGTGAATCCCAAGTCACCATTGCATTTTAAACTTTTTCACTCCTAGTCCGTCATACTGTCTTTATTTTTGCTGCTGACAGATGATATTTCCATATTCAGACTATGATAGACATTTGTACCGGACTCCTTAACTAAACAAAAACTAAATAAATAAATATAGTCATTTGTATGTGATAATGATAAAGAAATTTTTTCCTGCTGAGGACTTCAAAATGCATGGTATAATATAGATCAGTTAACTTCATAATCCCTGGTCACTCAGTAGTTCAGTACAAATGAAAACTCGAATAAGGCATTTAACGCAGGGGTCGTATTCTAAAATAAGGAAGAAATAAAAAAAGGAACCTCGAAAAATATTTCCCTGCTATAATGACGGATATTTCTTTTCAATTAAATCATTTTTAAAATACAAATCAATCATGCAAAGCAGGATTTTATCTCATTCGGCGCCTCGCCCTACATCGTTGGGCTAGATTCAGCCTGTGGGTGTGTGTGTGGGTGTGTGTGTGTCTGTGTGTGTGTGTGTGTGTGTGTGTGTGTGTGTGTGTGTGTGTGTGTGTGTGTTAGCTCCATCTAAGCTATTTGGTCGATTTAGATGAAACTTTCCAGGTGAGTACGGCTGCATACTGGGAAAGTCTTCCAATATATACCAGCTTCCAACCATGATTTTGTAAGGGGTCAGCCGCTTTATCAAATTAAAATTCTCAGAACTAGTGAACTCTCATCCGTCGTTCGATAGTTTGGGGGCATGAGTACCCTCCCCCCCTAGTGATTCTTGGGAGGAATAGTCCCCTTCCAAAAATAAAAACGACCAGAAATATGAGAAAGATCTGAATGAAATTCCTCAGGAGTAGACTGTAGCACCTGTCGAGCAGGGCAGTACTCCCAAGATGGATGGAAAACTGATGACAGGGACAGCTGGAGTTCCCGTTTCATCAGTCCTTGGGACTAGGTCCCGACCGTCCCCCTTTGCTGAACTTTTTCATTGTCACAGTAACAGAGAGAGTAGGCCAGCATGCTCTCCAATACAAGTTGATCTAACTATCAACACCAAACTACATGCACAGTACACACTACACTTCCTTTTCCGAAATGAAAAAAAAAAAAAAAATCATGGCAGCGCAACAAGTCGCCTCGGAGTCCCCAGGGGGGGGGGACCATAAATGCCTCCACCTTCCTCCCTTCTCCCGGTGACGACTCGAGCTGCCTGGAACCAGTGTATGATTCTCTTCTTCATTTCTGCAACATTCGCGGCCTTTCCTCTAACTTTCGCTCTGTTTGGCACCACTTTGTCTCTAAACCTCACCTTCTCTTTCTAACTGAGACTCAGCTGTCTGAGGCAACTGACAGCTGACCCTTTTCTGTATCCTCCTACTTTCTCTATACTCATTTTAAAGCCAAAGGTGGCTGTTGTGTATATATAGCAACGACTTATCTTGCTCTCGTGTTCCTGAACTCGATTCTTCTGAATTCTGTACACTCTGGCTTCGGCTTTCCTGTCATTCTCTGATTAAATACATCTACGCTGTTTACTTATCTCCTACTTCTACTGACTATTAGAAATTATTTGGCTATCTTATTTCTGCGATGGAACACATTCTATCCATTTCTCCTTTCTCTGAAATCTCCATTCTAGGAGATTTCAATGTTCACCACCATCTTTGGCTCTCCTCTCCTTTCACTGATCCACCTGGTGAACAAGCCTACTCCGTTTCTATCTCTAATGACCTAGCGCAGCTTGTACAGCACCCTACCCATATCCCTGACCTCCTTGGAGAGAGCTCCACCATACTTGACCCCTTCCTTATAACTAATCCTTCTGCTTACACTGTTAATCTTTTCTTTCTGTTGGGCCCCTCCAATCACAACCTTATCATCTTAAACTGTCCTATTGCTCTGGTAGGGTCCGTGTGTTAAAAGCTTTGTAGTCTTAATTTAGATATGTGTAACTCTGAATTCTTGTAATAGGTGAGTCTTGAGTTTTATTGTTATTTTGATAACTGAAGAGCAGGAGGAGTTAAAGATGAATACAGGGAGTTGATCTTGATTTATTATCTTCAGAGAAAGTCTTAAGTTGAGCAGCGTATAATACAGAGACAATATACTTAGTAAGTCTCGTTGGACCCCTCTTCTTAACTCCTTCTTCCTACTACCTTCCGTTTCTCTGGTCTGTCTCCTTCTGAGCTCTGCTTC
This sequence comes from Coenobita brevimanus, assembly GCF_032717465.1. Lineage (NCBI taxonomy): Eukaryota > Metazoa > Arthropoda > Malacostraca > Decapoda > Coenobitidae > Coenobita > Coenobita brevimanus. The sequence goes on along the minus strand of NC_136987.1, from coordinate 15,215,633 downwards.
CTAAATTCTGGTGTAGCAGGGGTCGTGCCACGTGTGTTACACTGTTGTTGAAATGTTCTAGAAGCCTGTGTGTGAGTATGTGTGTATGTGTGTGTATGGTCACGCTGCGTTGTTCGTGTGCCTATCTCGCTGACACACTACCTATCTCCTCCCCTGACTTGCTGCTTCCAGTGTATTGTCAACATTCCTTCTCTTAGAGTTGCAAGCACATATACCGTTCCCAGGCTTGCCTGGTGCTCTGTCTATCTATCTATCTATCTATTTATCTATCTATCTATTCATCATGCTATCTATTATGATTTGTACTTATAATATGGAGTCCTGACAAGTGGACCCTCCAAAGAAACGTCGTCTGTGGCACTTTGGACCTGCGGATTGGGAGGCCCTTAGGCAGTACTTCTTGGATTTTCCATGGAATGATTATTGCTTCCATGGCCGGGAGGCATCTGAGTGAACCTTGCACATTACAGAGGTTATTCTCTCGGGCATGGAAGCATACGTTCCTTTCTCATTTCCTTTGACTAATGCAAGAAAGCCTTGGTTTAATCACGCTTGTTCTAATGCTGTCCACAACAAGATGATGGCTTATAGAAGGTACCGGAGCCAACCCACCCCAGAATCACTTCTTTTATACGTTTCTGCCCAGAATTGTACTATGTCTGTTCTTCACTCTGCTAAAAATAAAATCATCCATACTAAATGCTCTCAACTCTCTAACTCAAATTCTTCTCACTCCTTCTGGCACCTTGCCAAAAACCTTTCTAACAGCTTTACTTCATCATCCTTCTCTCCTCTCTTCTACTCTGATAGCTGTGTACCTATTTCTTCTACTGATAAAGCAGATCTCTTCACTCAGACTTTCTTCTCCAATTCACCCTTAGATGATTCCGGTGATGTTCCTCTATCACTTCCCCCCTTTGTCTTCCTCATGGCTGACATTAATAATTCTGCAGCTGATGTATTTTCTGCCATCATAGGTCTCAGTACTAATACGGCATATGGGCCTGATGGAGTCCCTCCTGTTGTTCTCAAGAACTGTGCTTCTGTGCTTACACCCTGCCTAGGCAAACTCTTTCGCCTTTGTCTATCAACTTGTACCTTTCCTTCTTGCTGGAAGTTTGCTCTCATTCAGCCAGTCCCAAAGAAGGGTGACCATTCCCAACCGTCTAACTCTCGTCCAATTGTTGTAACATCCTGTATCTCAAAAGTTTTTGAGTTAATTCTTAATAGAAAAATTTTAAAGCATCTTTCCTATCACAATCTTCTTTCTGATCGTCAGAATGGGTTTTGTCAGGGACGCTCCACTGGTGATCTTCTCACCTACCTTTTAGACTCCTGGTCATCCTCCTTTCAGGACTTTGGCGAAAGCTTTGCCATTGTACTTGACATCTCTAAGGCTTTCGATCGAGTCTGGCATAAATCTTTAATTTCCAAACTCCCCTCTTACGGTTTCTATCCTTCTATCTGTGCCTTCATCTCTAGCTTCCTTTCTGGTCGTTCTATAGCCTCTGTTGTATACGGCCATCGTTCTTCTCCTCGATCTATTAACAGTGGTGTTCCTCAGGGCTCTGTCCTATCACCAACTCTCTTCCTTTTATTCATCAATGACCTTCTAAACTGTACATCTAACTGTATTCACTCATACGCTGATGACTCCACCTTTCACCTTTCCATTCGGTTCCCGCAACGTCCATCTCAGCATTTACTTCAACAAACAAGGGATGAGGCTATGGCACACCTAATGTCTGACTTGGCTCGTATCTCTGACTGGGGTAAAAAAAATCTTGTTGTTTTTAATGCATCAAAGACTCAGTTTTTACACCTATTAACCCGACAAAATCTTCCACAGGAGTACCCACAAATGTTTAATAATATTCAGCTTAATCCTGCATCATTCTCGAACATGCTTGGGGTTTCATTTACTCGGAACTTATCTTGAAAAGATCATATTACATCTCTTGTCAAATCTGCTTCCAAGAGATTAGGTGTGCTAAGCCGACTCCGTGCCTTCTTTACCCCTGCACAATTGTTGACTCTATACAGGGGTTTTATCCGCCCCTGTGTGAAGTACAACTCTCATGTGTGCGGAGGCTCCCCACATACAGCTCTTCTCAATAGGGTGGAGTCAAAGGCTTTTTGTCTCATTAACTCTCCTCCTCTCACTAACTCCCTTCAAACTCTGTCTCTTCGCCGCACTGTTGCATCTTTATCTCTTTTCTATCGCGACTTCAATGGTCACTGCTCCTCTGAACTGTCTCCACGCATTCCTCCACCTCTACGACGGGCACGTAGCACCCTTCTAGCAGCAAAGTCTCATCGCTTTTCTGTCCAGCTCTCTAATGAAAGAGTTAACAATTACTCCCAACCTTTCATTTATGCAACAGGTCAACTCTGGAACTGTCTCCCTCTGTCCGTATTTCTTGCTTCCTATGATCTCAAGTCTTTCAAACGCAGTGTTCCAGGCATCTCGAAATGATCGGATCTTGAATTTGGCTCTCTCTTGTATTTTGTTTTTCTCTTGGAAGGAACAATAACAGCGGGCCCACGGCCGTTGGTTCCTTCTTCCTCGCATTAAAAAAAAAAAAAAGGTAAATTCGTCAGGTTACTCTGAAGGTCTTCCACTATGCACAATTTTCTAACCTTCTTTAGGGAGGTCAACCTCCCTCAAAAAAACTAAAAAAATATCAGAAATAGGGCAAAGAGAACCCATATGGCATTGATATCTTAGTACAAATTTTCAACAGACTGTAATCCATAACGCGGTATTTGGGGAGCGTGACCTCCCCCCCCCCCCGCACACTCAATTATTATTAGAGGTGTTGGGTCCCCTCCCAAAACTAATAACGAGCAAAAATAGGGGAAAGTGATGAAATGCATTTCAAGGAAATTGGTATACATACTGCAGGAGGGGGTATGCAGTTTCCATGTTATCTCTAAATGCATAGGAAGAAACTGGACCTGTGCTTTACTATGTTTTGTACCATCCTGTCTCCATTTGAATTATATTCAGATTATGAGAGACTCTTCTAACTGGAAAAGATAGATTTAGACTTCATTACCCTACGATAAAAAAAAAAAAATCGTTGACTGACATCAAAACCCGGGACACACACACACACACAGACACACACACACACGCACACACACACACACACACACACACACACACACACACACACACACACACACACACACACACACACACACACATACTTAGAAGAAATTGTGGTAATTTTTACTCCAAAGAAAAAGAAGTGGACTGACACGAAAACATGGAAATAATGATGAGCACGACGAATATAGATGCTGTAGTGGTGCTTTCATTCAGAAATTCATGGGAATTGTATGTGTGTGGGTGAATCCAATCCCCACTCCTTTCTAAAGGTCAGGTTTGTGTATAGCAATATGGTAACGCACAGACGAACATACACACACAGTAAAACTTTTTGTTTGCGTTTTCACGAGACCCCAGACTCGTCGTCAAAAGGAAGGTAGGGACTGCAATAACTCACACTCAACAGGCTCCCGTTTGAACTTTTGTGAGTGGCAGTACACAGCAGCGGGATTACTGTTTCATCCAGACATGTGCAGTATATGTTACATACATTGCATCGCTGATCATGCGACTGAAGTTAGAACAGATTTCAGTCTATTGACTGACATTATTCAGGTCTAAAGATCCCAACCTGTTCTAAAGAAAATCGTATGGATATAGGAAAATTTAAAAAATAACAGACGTCACTTATGTACGAGACGCAACTCAGCGGGGAAAAAAGAGAACAAGAAAAGGAAAAAAGAAAAGATTTCGTTCAGTGTCAAAATAAAAAGTATCTGTATGGAAGGGATTAACAGTGCTAGATATGGTATCGTATTGAGATGAAGGATGGTTTCTGCAAATTCTAGTTGAGAAATTCGGCGGTGTGTGTGTGTGTGTGTGTGTGTGTGTGTGTGTGTGTGTGTGTGTGTGTGTGTGTGTGTGTGTGTGTGTGTGTGTGTGTGTGTGTGTGCTCAAAATACTACAAGATTAAACATAGCTAAAAAGAGCATCCTCAGTAGTGAAGGGGTAATAAAAGCAATACGCTCTTCACCTCTCAAAGTTATTCCTAGGCTGAACGATGCTGTTTGAAGATGGAAAAGGTGAAAGAAAAGAAAAAGTATTCCTTGTAGTGAGGAGACACACCCTTAACTAACAGACATCATTCCTTAGCTGCTCAAATTCTCTGTTCGGTAGCCTGGGGAAAAAATAAAAGACATTATTATGCAGTGTTGTTATAAGACGAGGAAGGGAAGCTGCAGAGTCTGTTTCAGGAATTTTATATTTGTATGAATATATGTATTTATGCATGTATAAGGAGGAGGGAAGCCCATTATCACTTCTTTCCACTCATAGACGTTCGTTTTCTAGTATTCTAACTAACACAAGAAATTAATCTTCAGGTTTGTAAAGGCCTCTCACACCGTAGGGATTATGAACGTAATATGTAATTCAATTTCTCAAGCTTGACACGTCTCTCCTAAGCTTCATATAATCATCTGGAGATGCCAAGAATGAAATAAAAGGAAGTCCTCGTAGTGAACAGATCAACCCCTTCATTACGAAACATCTCCCCAGGATACACAAAATCGCATAAGCAAGAATATACTCTGATACATTAACAATGTTGTCAGTGATGTGCTTGAGGTACAAAGTGACGTCAGTTCATCAGGAGAAGGAAGTATGCTCACACAAATAGGGTGCAAAAAATGTTGCGTAAATTCAGCCAGTGTAAATGAAAAATACCGTCCACTTTGTGAAAGGGATGAAACACTATCTAAAGTAATCCATTATGGGGTACTTGATTAGTTACTTATATTTTGGCTAACGCTGGATAATTATATGTTGGTAAGAGACATATAGGCGAAGCGAGGTGATTGAAAGAATGCTATTACACTAAAATACATCATAAGAAAGTATGGAAAACATTTAGTCAGATGGGAGAATTCTGACACAGATCGTAAACAACAGCTGATATATCACGGGTATACGGTTTAACTACGGTTCTGAAGTCGGCTTCATATTGTAAAATGTTACCAAAAGCTAACATACGTTTTGATTAATTTATGAGAAAGAGTGAGCATAAACATGAAGGATGCCCAGTCGAGTAAAAATTCATTCACTCTTTGACGCAGATGTAGTGTGCTCTGTTCACTGTGAGCGAGGTCGGTTCCCGCAGAGGCTGGGATAGTTGGATCATTTAAATTTCATGAAAGTAATCTTCTCAGTTCAACGTATTGAGATTTTTCTATTTCATTTTTCTGCCACAAGATAATTTTACTTAATACTGGGAAGACTTTGAGCAAGAGGTGGCATATAAACCCGTGTGGCTTGGCCTTTTGAGTGTAGAATATTTACCGAGTCAGAAAGAATCGATGACGAACTTTTATCGTGCCATCGTTGGACGATTAATTTAGCTTCGGCGAGGCAATAAGAAATGGAGGGTTTAGATATGACTTACATAAATCATTTTACCATGAAAAATCTTATCTTAGCTCAATAAAATCGTCTGAGGTACTCAAGATTAAGATGAGAACTACGTCACCGTGGTGAAGGGTTATGATAAAGCAGGAAGCCTTAGCAACCAGAGCCACTGTACGTGACCCAGACAACACCACACGAATTTTACTCTCAAAATTCCCTCGAATTACTGCCAGTTGAACAAAATATATGGTTTAGCAGGATTAGAATACTACAGTTGCTCAGACTCTTTGATGGTTAACGGTGACAGCATTAAACCTCCCAGGTCCTTATGACACGCTCTTAGTTGAATAAAATCGTCTGCCGTTCTTAGAAGAGAATAATATAGTTATTCCGACCACGAGAGGGTTGCAAGTGAGTGAAGCTCCTATGTAGCCAAAGGTTACGTATTAATACTTAACTCAGTACTTTATAATATTTTGTGTTTTTCTGGCCACTCACCGGGTCTTCTATAATAATTAACACCTTATCATGGAAGAAGGACACACACACACACACACACACACACACACACACACACACACACACACACACACACACACACACACAGAACGTAAACTAATCCATCGGCATACAGTACGTCACAAAGTTAGTTCCAGACAATATCTTTTTAATCTTTTATCTCAACTGCCATCTCTATTTTATTTCATTTTAGTGAACCCCGGACGATAATACGGAGTTAAAAAGACTCGGATGCTGAAAAAGTTTGTAAAATGTCTTCATAGAGCAAATCAGTGGGAGAACGTCTTTTAATATAATATATTTAATGGCCTTGGCCTGACTTTCCCAATTATATGGTTTAGACTCAGCCTTCCCTAACGCATTCACTCACTACCAAGAAACTCTCCTAAGCTAATATATATATATATATATATATATATATATATATATATATATATATATATATATATATATATATATATATATATATATATATATATATATATATATATATATATATATATATATATATATATATATATATATATATATATATATATATATATATATATATATATATATATATATCTCTAATAGAGGGAATAAACAACAAAGCAGTGTCTCTATAGGTTAGCTCTTTCACTATGTCCTATGTTAGTCTATAAAACTAAATAAACAAACTGAATTCTGTACAGAGTACGAAACAGCTTGGTGTCCAGGAGAGGTGCTGGTAGTCGGGTGGATTGTTTGGTAAGTAGTTAAATATTACATAAATATGTTGCTAGTAGAAACCGATGTAAATCAAAATACTTTGTAACCAAACTCTATATGACTAATACTATACCTTTCTTTATATGTAGGCAAGTTTAATCTAATTATCTTAATAATTAGTATGATGAGCCTCTATCCCGAGAGTTGATAGGATTCCTATCCCACTACTGAATGTGGAAATAGCTTCACTGTATTACCTGTATGATGTGAGTCATGTCAGTGTAAATTAGTACACATTCTGCGGGTCATGACATTAACCATCCACGCTGAGACAAAGCAATGATCATGCATGAGATACTCGCCTGTGACAGCCCCTTAATATCCTTTTATAGGTTACTGAAGGAAACATTGCCTATACTAAGTAAAGTAAGAAACATGCAAGGCAGTATGTTGCTGCCATATGCAAAATTATTTGCTCATTAATAACTGTTGTGGAGTCTCCTATGGCAATGACGCTAAGGCTCAGGATCAGAGTTGTAAGCCCTCCGATACTTGACATGAGGTTGAGTTAACCTGAAATTCAGACAACAACTTTCAACATGCTTTCACTTACAGCTAATTTAATTCTCTATCGTTGAGAGAGAGAGAGAGAGAGAGAGAGAGAGAGAGAGAGAGAGAGAGAGAGAGAGAGAGAGAGAGAGAGAGAGAGAGAGAGAGAGAGAGAGAGAGAGAGAGAGAGAGAGAGAGAGAGAGAGTGAGTTTGTGTGTGTGAGAGGACAGCAAGCAATACCTAAATTGAGTGTACGAGTAGGTACGAGTAAGTATTCTTTTACAAACTAGATTATACAATACAGTCTTATAAGATACTTTTACTTTACCTAGTTTGTCAGCGGTGAAGCCTTTCTTGGTCTGTTCATGCTCCCGCCAGACGATTCAAATCAACATACAAAAGTCTCTTCGTACTGAATGATGTAGATTCTGTACGCAATGACCCCTTCGATGTGACGATACCATTCTTGTTTTATTCATGCTAATATCAGACGATCTAATTCAACTTTGCAGAAGTTTTGAACTCGACGATAGCCCTTCTATATTATTCCTACCGCCTGAAGATTTATTCATCCTGGTCAGGAAAGACTTATCAAACTTGAGGTATTAGATAGAACCTTCGTGTCTTATGTGCACCGTCCTCTGGTTTTTTCAAATCAATGAATTAATCCCACATACGGAAAAGCTGTTTTGTGGGGGAGGAACAGTGGTTTCGGCCAGACTTGTACTCTCAACAAGTCCTGAAGAGGGTCCAAGTCGAGTTCAATTCGTTGAACCCACTCAGTAATGATAATTTTTCCTATGCGGGTAGAATTTTTCCAGAGGAAAACTTCACTGTCTCTTCCAGTACCAGTGGGCTTTCTAAAGCTGAGTAGAGAAGGGGTAACCAAGGCACTTATGGTATTATCTTGGATTAAAACACGCAAAATGCCATAGTTACAGAAACATGAGTAATAAAGTTTGCAAGTCTTCGCTCCATCCAGAGGAGTTTCTGATTCCCACCTCCCCCCAAAAATAATCTTAATATCCAATTCGCAGCTGCATAACATCGTCTGGCGATAGCTTAGAAAATTATAGAGTTGTTCCTATTTTAAGGAGGTTAACTGTAGCAACAATAACACACACATACTCCTATACTCACTCTCAGCTGAATATCATCATCTGTCGTTAGGTACAATAAAAAGCTAGTGTTGCCCAGGCCATGACAGGGTTAGTGATGCCTCTGTTAATACTCTTAGGCTCCTATACTCACTCAGCTAATAGCACCGACTGCCGTAGGTTGGAACAGCATACTAGAGTTGTCTCGACCATGAAAGAGTTAAGAGAAGTCTGACTATAACATTAATCCCGTAATGGGTGGCCACAAACAAATCGCATACATGTCGCCCTGTCCCCCGCCATTTCACTGCCCTGCTCCCAGCTCACATCCCCCTCGCTCATATACCTCTCAACTTCCCTCCATCTCATCCTTGGCCTCCCCCTCCCTCTCCCCCCCTTCCACATCACTCACATAGCCTACACTCTCCTCGTCAGTCTCTCGCTCTCCATCCTGTCCACATGGCCAAACCACCTCAATGTGTTTCTCCTAACGCTTCCTATCACATCCACATCCACACCACAATGCTCCTTCAGTATACCGGTATTGATGCTTAATCGTTCCCTCCGTATCTACCAAGTCTGATGGTTGAAGCAGCTGCAACAGGAACTTCTATGTTCAAATTCACATGGCAGGATGTGTTCTGAGGGAGATGAGTCACTAATATAGGTTCTCTCAAGCATCGACGTTCACTTTAATGCTGTTGCCAGTGGCGTATCTGAGGGGGGAGTCGGGGGGGGGCTGTTTGAAACTGCCCCCCGGGCCTCCAATTGAGGGGGGCCCCCAAAAGCCTTTAAAATTTATAAGCTTTTTCATTAATATTTATATATATATATATATATATATATATATATATATATATATATATATATATATATATATATATATATATATATATATATATATATTTGTCATCCCGACAATCCCGGCTAAGATATTGGATAAGTTTTGAGAATTAGGGAGGCTGGGTTCTTTGCGGGGGGCCCCCCTCCAGGAGGGGGGGCCCCGCAAAGAACCTAGCCCCCCGGGCCCCCAAATCTCTAGGTACGCCCCTGGCTGTTGCTCTTGCCACTTTATATCATTCGTCATTTAGGCATGGAATTCTCACCAGTAGCTGCAGTTACTGTTAACTATTTTTCTGCGCCTGGTTTTCCTGAGGAGGATATAATCCTTTGACAGTAAGAATAACCTAAAAAGACGTCAGCATACTGAAGGATCAAAATGTGCAACAATATTTGCAATGCAAATGCATTACCTCGCTCAGGATGAGTGCAGCAATAAAACGAATACTGGAGCTTCACCTGCAAAAAAATAATACCTGGTCGTCATTTTTTTTTTTGGGGGGGGGATATCTTTTTCACTGGCTCCATTTTTTAGTCGCGAGTTTCCACACAAAAAAAGACATTCACTCCTCAAACGTAGAACAAATATAGGCAGATATGCGTGTGTTAATTCACTCATTAGTGCTTGTTAAATGACATGCATTAATAGGTACACATAATTTCAATGCAGTTTACTATGAGTCTGAACCTATGACACATTACTGCAGATACACTGTGAATGTCATCATCATAATCACAATCATCACCGTCGTCGTTGCGGCATAACCCTCTTTTTCACTAATATAAAGTGTGAGTCTCCCTCTCTCTCTCTCTCTCTCAAAGAAAAAAAAATCCTGTTAGCAGTGTGGCAGTATGTCGCATTGCTATTGCGATAAGGGATTTTCTCAGCACCTCCCTCTGCATACTGAACCTGAATATTCTATTGTACGTTAGTATATCCAATGAAGGTCGACAATATTTGCATCAGCAACATACAAGAACACAATGGCTAATTCAATCCTGCGATTTCCTTAAAGCTTTAACCAGTGCCAGAGTATTCTAGTCAACAGAGGAAATCTTGCTTGGAAGAGATATTGGGGATATATGCCAGATCTTACAGTTCGAGAACTCTCTTGTGAACTTTGTGGTATTGTTTTAAGAGTTTGAAAATAAAAATTAATGAAGTCGTTCAAGAATAAAGCTCAGGTAGCATTGCCGGTAAACAAAGAAATGAGAAAAGGTGTCACACGACATCCCAGTCGATTACGAATATGACCATGGCAGGAATTTTATATTTGCATGAATATATGTATTTATGTATGTATAGGGAGGAGGGAGGACCATTATCAGTCTTTCACTGAAAGACGTTCGTTTTCTAGTATTCTAACTAACGCAAGAAATTAATATTCAGGCATGTAAAGGCCTCTCACACTGTAGGGATTATGAAAGTAATACGTAAATTAATGTCTCAAGTTTGACAGGTCTCTCCTATGCTTCATATAATTGTCTGGAGATGCCAAGAATGAAACGAAAGAACATCCTAATAGTAAACAGATTAACCCCTTCACTACGAAACATCTCCCCAGGATACACAAAAATCGCAGATGCAAGAATATACTCTGATACGTTAACAATGTTGTCAGTGATGTGCTTGAGTTTCACGGAGACATCGGTTTCTCAGGAGGAAGAAGTATGCCCACATAAACAGGGTGCAGAAAATGTATGGTACATTCAGCCAGTGGTAAATGAAAAATGCCGTCCATTTCATGACAGGTATGAAAAACTATCTTAATGAAATTTTTACAGGGTACCTGGTTAGTTACAGTCTGACTAACGCTAGAACTCTTTATGTTGGTAAGCGACATGTAGGCGAAGTGTGGTAATAAAAAGAATGTTATAACAAAAACACGCTACAAAAAAGTATGGGAAACAGACAAATGGGAGAACTCTGACACAGATCGTAAACAGCAGCTGATATATCACGGATAAACAGTTTAACTACTGTTCTGAAGTTGCCTTCATATTGTATGTAAAATGTTATCAAAAGCCAACATATGTTTTGATTAATTTATGAGAAAAAGTGAACATAAACATGTAGCATGCACAGAAATTGCCGCGAGTAAAAATTCATTCACTTATTGACGCAGATGTAGTGTGTTCTTTTGATCGTGCGTGAGATCGATTCCCAACAGAGGCTGGGATAGTTGAACCATTTAAATTTCATGAAAGTAATCTCGCTTCAATGCATTGTTTTTTTTTTTTTTTTTTTTTTTTTTCATTTTTCTGCCACAAGATAATTTTACTTAACCCATTAGCACCAAATGACCTCAATATAAAACGGAACTGGGCATTTTCAAATTATAATAAAGAAGAGAACCCCAGGGTAGGGGCCTATGAGCTTCGCGACTATGAGCCGACAGGCGGGGGGCGGTACGCCTAGCACCCTTCCAGCAAAATCCCACGCACATGGAACCTGGGTTAATACTGGGTTAATGGAAATGGGTTAATAATGGGGAGACTTTAAGCATGAAGTGACATATAAACCTGTGTAGGTTGGTCTGTTGAGTGTACTGTACAAGATTTACCGAGTCAGAGAACCGATGACTAACTTGACACTGTTCGTGCCATCGTAGGACGACTTTTTTTTTGTTTTGTTTTTTGTTTTAGCTTGAGATAGGCAATATGAAATGGAGGGTTTAGATATGACTTACATATATCATTTTACCATGAAAAATCTTAAATTAGCTCAATAAAATCGCCTGAAGTAATCAAGATTAAGGTGTGAACTACGTCATCGTGGTGAAGGGTTATGATAAATCTGCAAGCCTCAGCAACCACAGCCACAGTACGTTACCCAGACAACACCACACGAATTTTACTCTCAAAATTCCCTCGAATTACTGCCAGTTGAACAAAATATATGGTCTAGCAGGATTAGAATACTACAGTTGCTCAGACTCTTTGATGGTTAACGGTGACAGCATTAAACCTCCCAGGTCCTTATGACACGCTCTTAGTTGAATAAAATCGTCTGCCGTTCTTAGAAGAGAATAATATAGTTATTCCGACCACGAGAGGGTTGCCAGTGAGTGAAGCTCCCATGTAGCCAAAGGTTACGTATTAATACGTAACTCAGTACTTAATAATATTTTGTGTTTCTGACCACTCACCGGGTCTTCTATAATAATTAACACCTTATCATGAAGGAAGGTCAGAGAGAGAGAGAGAGAGAGAGAGAGAGAGAGAGAACCGTTAACTCTTCATTCCATCAGCATACATTACATCACAAAGTTGATTCCAGATAAGCTCCATTTAATCTTTTATCTCAAATGCGATTTCTATAAATTGTCATTGTAGTAAACCTCAGACGATATTAACTGAGTTAGAAAGACCCGCGGGATGAAGAAGTTAGAAAATACCTTCGTACAGCAAATCAGTCGCAGGACGTCTTTTAAAAGTGCTAATATGTTTAATGGTTAGAGTTGCCTTCCAACTAGATAATTTAGACACGACCTTCTTTAATGCCTTCACTACCAGGAAACTCTCCTAAGTTTGTATAAAGGCAAGGGTGATAAGTATGAACGTACTAGCTTTAGGGGTATAAGTCTGTTGAGTGTTGTAGGTAAGGTGTATGGTAGAGTGTTAATTATGAGAGTTAGAGAGGGTACAGAGGGAGTGATTGGTGATGAGCAGTGTGGCTTTAGGAGAGGGAGGGGATGCGTTGATCAGGTGTTTGCTGTGAGACAAGTGTGTGAAAAGTATTTAGCGAAAGACAAGGATGTGTTTTGGGCATTTATGGATTTAGAGAAAGCGTATGATAAAATTGATAGGGAGGCTTTGTGGACTGTTTTAAGATTGTATGGACTTGATAGTAGGTTACTAGAAGGGGTGAAAAGTTTTTATGTAAATAGTAGAGCGTGTGTAAGAGTGGGAAATGCTGTGAGTGATTGGTTTCCCGTGAGAGTTGGGCTGCGACAGGGATGTGTGATGTCGCCTTGGTTGTTTAATATTTACATGGATGGTGTTGTAAGGGAGGTGAATACAAGAGTTTTAGGTGGAGGTCTGAGTCTGGTGAATGTTGATGGTGGAGAGTGGAATCTGAAGCAGCTGCTGTTTGCAGATGATACTGCACTGGTGACTGATTCAGAGGAGAGATTGAGACAGTTGGTAGAGGAGTTTGGAAGGGTGTGTGAAAGAAGGAAATTGAAAGTAAATGAGAATAAGAGTAAAGTGATGAAGTGTACCAGGTTGATGGATGGTAGGGGGATGAATATAGTTTTGAATGGTGAGTTGCTTGAGGAAGTAGATTGTTTTAAATATCTAGGGTCACATGTTGCTGTGGATGGAAGAATAGATGCAGAAGTGAAGTTTAGAATAAATGAAGTAGGAAAGGTGCTGGGAGGAATGAAAAAAGTGTTTAAATGTCGTTCACTTAGAATGGATGTAAAGAGAAGGCTGTATGAGGGTGTTGTGGTACCGACTGCGTTATATGGGGCTGAAACATGGAATATGGGTGTAGCAGAAAGGAAAAGTTTGAATGTAATGGAGATGAGGTGTCTGAGGAGTATGTGTGGAGTGACGCGTATGGATCGGGTGCAAAATGATGAAGTGCGAAGGAGAACTGGAGTTGTTCGGGAGATGGCTGGTAGAGTTGAGCAGAGGGTGTTGCGATGGTTTGGGCATATGGAGAGAATGGATAATGAGCGATTGGTGAAAAAGATAACTAGATCTGATACGAGAGGTGTAAGGCTGAGAGGAAGACCACGAATAGGATGGATGGACAGTGTGAAGAGAGCGCTGGATGCGAGAGGGATGTCTGTTGAGCAAGGAAGAGTGGCTGTGCGTGACAGAAATAAATGGAGAGAAATTGTGAATGAATAAGTGATGACGCAGCCCTGAGGGGATATTCTCCCGCATTTGGTCTGATCAGCTAGTCAGGTCAGGTGCTGGTAAGGGGATGGGTCTATTATGATGTGGCAGGGGTAAACCAGTTCTGCTGTCGGGCCCTGCTGCGGATGTCACTGATTGCATTGCACAGTTGACCCTTGTGCGGTGTGGTGCGGTGAGGATCTGTCCGTTCTCCCCTGTGGGGCTAAGATGCGAATGAATGTGTTTAAATGGATGAGTAAATGGGGAGTGTGTCGTCCTGTCTCGGCTACCTCCCTTTCCTTGGGGGAAGCAGCCTAGGTATATATATATATATATATATATATATATATATATATATATATATATATATATATATATATATATATATATATATATATATATATATATATATATATATATATATATATATATATATATATATATATATATATATATATATATATATATATATATACAGGTAATCGAGAGAATAAACTACAAATTAGTGTCTCCGTAGGCGAAAAGTTGGCTCTTTCACTATGCCCTGTGATGATCTATAAAACTAAATAAGCAAACTAAATTCTGTACACTGTACGAAATAGTTTGGTGTCCAGGCGAGGTGTTGATATTTGGATGGATAGTTTGATAAGTAGTTAAATATTTGCATAAATAAATTGCTGTTAGAAATCGATCTAAATTGAAATTGTTACCAAACTGCATATCAGTAATACACTGCCTTTCTTTATGATATATAGACAGGTGGAATCCAATTATCTTTGAAATTAGTGTGATGAACTTGTATCCCAAGAGTTCACAGGATTCCTATCCCATCACTGGATGTGGGAATAGCTTCACTGTATTACCTGTGTGATGTGAATCATGTCAGTATAAATCATTATACATTCTATGGGACATGGCATTAACCATCCACGCTGAGACAAAGCAGTGATCATGCATGAGATACTCGCCTGTGACAGCCCTTTAATATCCTTTTATAGGTTACTGAAGCAAACTTTGCCAATACTAAATAAAGGAAGAAACATGCAAGACAGAATGTTGCTGCAGTAAACAAAATTATTCGATCAGCAGTAACTGTTGTGGAGTCTCCTATGGCAATGACAGGCTCAGAATCAGCGTTGTAGTCCCTCCCATACAAGACTTGAGGGTGAGTTAACCTGAAACTCAGACAACAACTTTCGACATGTTTTCACTTACAGCTAATTTAATCCTCAATTGAGAGAGAGAGAGAGAGAGAGAGAGAGAGAGAGAGAGAGAGAGAGAGAGAGAGAGAGAGAGAGAGAGAGAGAGAGAGAGAGAGAGAGAGAGAGAGAGAGTTTGTGTGTGTGAGAGGACAGCAAACAGTTCGTTAATTGACTGTACGAGTAGGTATGAGTAAGTATCCTTTTGCAAACTAGATTATGCAATACATTTTTATAAGATACTTTTACTTTACCTCCTTTGTCAGCGGTGAAGCCTTTCTAGCTCTGTTCATGCTGCCGCCAGACCATTGAAATCAACTTACGAAAGTCTCTTCGTACTGAATGGTGTAGATTCTGTACCCAATGACCCCTTCGATATGGTGATACCGTTCTTGTCTTATTCAGGCTAATATCAGACGATCATATTCAACTTTGCAGTTCTGAATTCGGCGTTATCCCTTCTACATTATTCCCACCGCCTGACGATTAATTCATTTAGGTCAGGAAAGACTTTTCAAGCTAAAGGTATCGGTATAAGGTATTACCTTCGTGTCCTCAGTGCACCGTGCTTTACTTTATTCAAAACGAAATATTTTCCCAGGTCGACCACGAGACCTTTAGGCACGGTCTCCTTTACCTTAGCCTGTTCGTACCTAGAACTAAAAATAGGTACCCGGATGTAAAATCGACGGTTGCGTGTCGTATTCCGGGGTAATGTTTGGGAGCTTACTTTCCTTGTCTGTTCACCACCAGCATTAATCGCATGGAAGTGTGTGTATATATCTATCTATCTATATATATATATATATATATATATATATATATATATACGGCCTTTATGACCAGGGGCTTTGGCCCCAATGGTCGATAGGCGAAAAAAAATAAAAATAAATAAAAAAATAATCCCACATATGGAAATGCTACTTTGTCGGAGAGGTGCAGTGGTTTCGGCCAGACTTGTACTCTCAACAGGTCCTGAAAAGGGTCCAACTCGAGTTCAATTTGTTGAACCCAATGAGTAATGATATTTTTCCCTATGTGGGTATAATTCTTTTGGAGGTAAACTTCCCTGACTCTTCCAGCACCAGTTGGCTTTCTAAAGCTGAGTGGCGAAGGGGTAGCCAAGGCACTTGATGGTATTTTCTTGGATTAAAACACGCTATACGTCATAGTTACAAGAACATGAGTAATTAAATTTGCAAATCTTCGCCCCATGCAGACGAGTTTCTGAGTCACA
The DNA here is from genome assembly GCF_032717465.1 of Coenobita brevimanus. Lineage (NCBI taxonomy): Eukaryota > Metazoa > Arthropoda > Malacostraca > Decapoda > Coenobitidae > Coenobita > Coenobita brevimanus. The sequence continues at coordinate 15,199,195 of NC_136987.1, read as the reverse complement.
AAAAAAAAAAAAAAAAATCTTGACACAACTCGCAGCTGCATAACATCGTCTGACGATAGCTTAAAAAATTGTAGTTGTTCCGATCTTAAGGCGGTTAATTGTAGCAATAATAACACACAGACTCCTATACTCACAGTCAACTGAATAATATAATTTTTTTTTTCGGTGCAATACGGTGCTAGTGTTGCCCAGGCCATGACATGGTTAGTGATGCCCCTGTTAACACTCTTAGGCTCCTATACTCACTCAGCTGAATAGCATCGACTGCCGTATGTTGGAACAGCATAGTAGAGTTGTCTCGACCATGAAAGAATTCTGACTTGTTAGACTATAACGGTATTGTTACTTGATCATTCCCTCCGTATCTACCAAGTCTAATGGTTGAGACTGCTGCAGCAGGAGCTATGTTCAAATGTACATAGCGGGATGTGTTCAGAGGGAGATGAGTCATTAATATAGTTTCTTGCAGGGATCGATGTTCACTTTGATGCTGTTGCCCTTACCACTTTATATCATTCGGCATTTAAGCATGGAATTCTCATCAGTAACTGTAGTTATTGTTAATTATTTTTCTGCGCCGGGTTTTCCTGAGAAGAATATAATCCTTTGACAGTAAGAATAACCTAAAAAGACGTCAGCATACTGAAGGGTCAAAAGTTGTAACAATGTCTACTGTGAAAATGTGTTACCTCTCTCCAGGATGAATGCAGGAATATAACGAATATCGAAGCCTCTCCTGCTAACTGAATGTTACCTTGCTGTCATTTTTTTTTTTTTTGAAGGGGGGGGGGTGAGCTTAATACCTTTTTCACTGGCTCCATTTTTTCGTCGCGAGTTTTCATAAAAAAACATGACGTTCAGTCCCCAAACACAGAACACATAAACGGTGATATGCGTGTGTTGCTTCACTCACTAGTGCTTGTTAAATGACATGCATTAATAGGCACACAAGATTTTACTGCAGTTTACCATTAGTTTGAACCTATTACACAATAATGCAAGTAGAGTGTGAGTGTCGTCATCATTATCACCATCATCATCATCGTCGTCGTTGTCGTCATTACCCTCTTTTCCGTAATATAAAGTGTGAGTCTCTCTCTCTCTCTCTCTCTCTCTCTCTCTCTCTCTCTCTCTAAAAGATAAATAATCTTGTTAACACTGCGGCAAAAAGCCATATTGCTATTGCCAGAAGGGACTTTCTCAGCACTTCTCTCTGCATACTGCGCCTGAGTACCGGTATTCTACTGTACGTTAGTATATCCAATGATGGGCGACAATGTTTGCATCAGCAACATACAAGAACACAGTGGTTAATTCAATCCTGCGATTTTCTTAATGCTTCAACCAACGTCAGAGTATTCCAGTCAACATAGTAAATTCGCTTGGAAGAGATATTGGGGATAAATTCCAGATCTTACAGTTCGAAAACTATCTTCTGAACTTTTTCATATTATTTAAAGAGTTTGAAAGTAAAAACTAATAAAGTCGTTCCAGAGTAAAGCTCATATAGCATTGTAAGAAAAAAAAAATGAAGAAGAGGTGTCACACGACATCCCAATCGATTACGAATATGACCATGGAGCAATAAAGATACACAGCGGATTTTATAACAAAGGATTTATGTTTCTGCATCTAAGTATGAACTGTAAGAAAAACATTCTTGTCCATAACGTAGACATCTCGCTAACATCATTAATCTGCGTGTTGTTATCTCCATTATATTTTATTTAAAAGATTTTTTGTATCTGAGGATTACGTTCATACTTCAATGATCCTACCAATTTGGAGACTCTGCTGATTAAACTCACTACCTGTGGCAAGATTAACAAATATAACACGTCACCGTAGTTGGTTATAAGCTTATAAATTCCAGCCTTCCAAAGACAACCAGACAACAGATGCCTAAAGAAGGATCCGACCATATGATGATTCTGGACACATTGCGGTTAAAAGGCTCGAGTTCGAAGACAGAGGAAACAAGCAGAAGAGGCGAGGTTTTCCAGAGTTAAACAGTTTTGTACATGATGGACTAAGATGCCAGATGAACTCATGCATCAAAGGGTTAGAAATAAAAGGGATTCATCTTGTGCTAACTCCTCAAGATCTCCCCAACACTCATCTCCAGCTTCCCGTCTCATTGTCCTCACCCACGTCTCTTTTGGCCTTCCTCTACCTCTCCTACCAAGTGCCACCCACCCTGGTGTACCTCGTACTATTCCCTGTCTCCTATACACATGTCCTAGCCACTTCCATCGTGAGAATCTAACATATTCATCGACCGGCTGCACTCCCGTTATTTCTCTAATTCTACTATTTGGTATCCTTTCCCACCACTTAACTCCTAATATTCTTCTAAGTGCTTTATTTTCAAACACCAAGAATTTATTTTCCATAGTCACTGTGCTGTACCAAGACTCGTGTCCATAAATTAAGATACTCATAACCATTACCTTATAAAGTTTGATTTTTGTATGCACAGAAAAATTGTTATTATTCCAAATATTTTTAAGCATTCCCATTGCCTGATTAGCCTTCTTTAACCTTTCCTCGAATTCAAAGTTCAAAGAACCATCCTTGGCTAAATAAGTACCTAAATATTTAAACCTTTCAACTTGCTTTACAACCATACCTCCAATTACACATTCCTGCGCATTTTCCATTTTCATATTGATTATTTCAGTTTTTCCACAATTAATAACCAAACCCACCTTGCGACCTTCACTCATCAAACAGTCCAACACTCTCTGCGTCTCTTCTGGCCCATCACAAATCAAAACTATATCATCTGCATAATCTAAATCCAAAAGTTTCCTGTTCTCTCCCCAAAGTATACCTGCACGGTTTCTGTTCCAACGCGTTTCATAATGTAATCAATGACCAATATAAATAGTAAAGGCGATAGAACACCACCTTGAAGACTTCAAACGAATCACCCAGACAACCATCAACCATCACTTTACAAAAGGGATTAAAGAGTGTATTTGGCCAGGTGCTGTGTCCGTCATATATTGTTGTTCAAACTGTGCAATGTGTTTTTTGTGGCACTTATACTTTCTTCATAAAAGAAAAAAAAAATAGGACCGGTATAGTATAAAACAGTTGAAGTAAAATTTTTGGCTAAAATATTAGCTTTGGAGGCATTCGATAAGGATTGTTGATTTATTCATGTACAGTATATTTTATTTCATCAAGTTCAGAAGGATTAATACTTTATCCCTATGAAGGCTGCAGCATTAAAAGCTGACACGTTGTTCTTTCCGGACAATTTCAGAAAATTCTCCTAGTGCACATCACTTTATTCCCAGTTTATTTTTCCAAAACTCTTGCCTGACGCCGCGTTCATTCAGGAGGTGATGTCAACATAACTTTCATATGTTTCTGTCCTGACTCAGTAACGACCTTCCCCCCACGATATACCACCACCCTCCCTCACATGCCCTCGCACCTTATCCCTCCACCTCTTTTCACACCACACCACTACCATCCCATACGTACTCATGCTTTCACTACACCTATTCTCACAACCTACCACCGTACAAAATCTCGCACTTTATTTCAACACACACACACACACACACACACACACACACACACACACACACACACACACACACACACACACACACACACATTCACATCACCCTCGCTTACATGCTGTTGGTACCTTACCTCTACACCTCTTTACATGACAGATCACCATCCTCTCTTACATAATAAACATTTTCTCTCTCAGCGACATACTAAAGCTCTCCAAATGATTCCTACGCACCTGATGCCTCCATTTATTCCAACGACACACGACCTTATCTCTCTCTCTCTCTCTCTCTCTCTCTCTCTCTCTCTTTATGTATGTATGTTTGTATATCACGGCAATTAATAACAGGAATTTCATCATGCTTAATAGCAGACGGCCTAACTGAGAGACATCATAGCAGTCAAAGGGTTAATATATGAATAGCCTAGTAAAACTGTCACTGCTATGGACACACTTAGGTCGTGTGTACAATGTAACGCTACACGACTCTGTTTACCAGAGATATATCGTAGTCGTATTTAAAAGTTAAAAATAAATAAATAAATAAATATGGTTCATGATAAGGTTCTCTACAGAATTCTTGCTGACATAGGAGGCAACTCTTCCTAACTAATAATACACTTAACATTACATTGTATGTGATTTACGTCTTATTAATGACAATATTTTGTTTCAGCATTAGCTTACAAAAGAAGACTAATCCCCTTATTACGGATTTATTCAGCCCGACACAGGTTTCTGAATTGGAGAAATGTGTATTGTTTTCATTAGCCTTTTAGTACGAGCATTCTAACATCATCATCATCATCATTATCCATTCCTCCTTTTGCACCCTAAGGCATGGTGCAAAAGGAAGAACTGATTGAATGTTGTACCAACGAATGTTTACCCAATTAAAAGAGCCAATATCTCGTTCAGTCACTCTTTGCCTCCAAAATCCTGGCTCCACTTAGTAAGTCAAAACTAAGCATTGCGTAGGCAGCTTCACCCTCATTTATCCGAAAGAATCAGTCTGAAAACTGGCAGGTGCCAAACCCTGGTCATACACTCCCCACAAAATTCATCCAGCCAGTTCGAACGTTTGTCCGTTCCCTAGCCTCGTTAGCTCCTAACCACCCTTTCTCACACACTTATTTACCATATCTTCCCACCATCTAGGCCTACTACGTCTGCCCTCATCTTCATATTCGCTCAGACATACACTTTTCACCATTCTATGCACTCCCATTCTCTCCACATGCCCATGCCATATTGGCACACTCTTCAGCTCTGGTGTCCACAGACTTCCTTTCTCTGCATCTTTCGCGAATCACATTATTCCTCATCCTATCCATTTTGAAACCTCACACATCTTCCTCAACAGTCACATCTCCACTGCTGTTACTACTGACTTCATTTTCATGTAACACCCGTATGTTAGAGTTGGCACTAAAACGCCTTTGTGTAAGCTTCTAGGAGCCGCCACAACCAACCTCTGCTTCTTATCAAGGTTTTCATAGCACCATCCAATTTCCTTCTCTGTGCTACTCTACTTTCCTACTCCTTTTGCACAGTTATATACCCATCTTTTCCATCACTGCATCCAGGTACTTAAGCCCCCTCCCCAGTTTCAGTCTCTCTCCATTCACCATAACATCATATTGGAAATCTCCTTCACTTTCAACAAGCATCACTTTAATCTTACCTAGATTTACCTTCAGGACATGGTCCTTGCAGATACATACAAAACTCTGTACCAGTCCACCAGGCTCATGTCAGCTATTTGCAAGCACCATTGCATCATCTGCATATATTAGATTTGTGGTACTCCATCCTTTGCCATTCATTACCATCCCTCTCTCCATTGCTCATAACACCATCTTTATACATAATGAACAACCATGGGGAAGTAACACAATCTTGTTTCACGCCAACACTGATCTTGAACCATTCACGTAGATGCCCATCTACATTTACGCAAACTTTACTACCACTGTCAATGTTCCTAACGGCACTCAACAGCTCACCGTCTACACCATACAAACGCAGTACATTCCACACTCCATCTTTGTTCACCTTTTTATACCCTTTCTCCTGATCTATAAGTGTCGTGAATACCTTATATGGCACTCGTTCTCACAGGCCTTCTTCACGAACAGTCTCATTGAAAGTATTTGGCGCAAGCATCCTTTACCACCCCCTAGAGCCTCACTGTTTGTCATTCACCAGGAATTCTATATCCTTACTATATTATAATTATTCCATACACCTTTCCTGCATCCCTCAAGCGATTAATGACATGATCATTTTTTTACTCACTTTGCTTTCCATTTTTCTTGTAGAGGGAGTACACTCTGATAGTATAGTTTCACTCATCCATACTCTCTTATATACCTGAAACAAATACTCCATTCCAGTCTCTCTACTAAACTTCATACTCTTCATAAACTTCGTCATTCCCCGTGGTTTTTCCATTCTTCAACTGCTTCATAGCATTCTTCACTTCTGCCAGTGTTACGTTTCCTGGTACTATTTCTGCACATCACCGAAATCAATCATGTTTTCAGCCGCTCTGCTTTCACTTCCCATTAATCAACTTTCCGAAATTTTCTTAATTCTGCCCCTTACGTCACTCCCACCGGTTTGTATTCTTTTACTTACATCCTCTAAACTTTCACAGTTCTTTCCACTTTCACTTATACATTTCTAAAAAAAAAAAAAAATCCTATTTTCAGAGTTATTTGCATTCATTTTCCTTCCAAGATCCCACTTCAACCTCCATCTTTTTTCTCTTTACTAGTGTTTTCACATTTTCTTACTCTAAATATACTCTCTTCGTTCATTAAGCCCCTTTCCTGCGTTCACGCTAACGCATTGCTTCCCAACCTCGGGGTAAATTACCCCCCGGGGGTAATATGGCAATATGTGTGAGGGGTAATGGTGGGGAGACAGGTAAAAAAAAATCGAAGAACTGGGAAGCTGAGAAAACAATGCGACGTCTGATGGCAGTGTGTTGTATAATGTATATAATATATAAATCACGAAAGATATATTTCAGGAAATATAAACCGACTTGATGTAGACCTAATAAGTAATAAAGTTAAAACTAACAGCAATAACTATTTAAAATTATTATTTAAAAAAAAATATGAAAAATGCTGCAATGTGTGGCAGGAATTCTTGAGGACACAACCAGTCACTCAACAACCCTTAAAATGACGCGTCCATTAAGTGTTTAATCAGCTCACTCAACTGCCTGAGCCTGCCTCACACTGTCAGTCTCTTTGTGAACAGCAGCTGAGGTGGACCTAAGCGGGTATGTATGCGTAGAGTACCTATATGCTGAGAGTAGGGACAACTCCGCGATAGGACACCATTTTCCTGCCAAACGCGCGGCGCGCACCGACTCCCTTCCCGGCGACCTGCTGTCCTCTCTCTCTCTCTCTCTCTCTCTCTCTCTCTCTCCTGCTGGTGATAGTTGCTATAAATACTGACGAAAGCATAATATAAGAGAAGGTGATATATGAGATGTAGGATGCTTACAATCAATGTTTATATGGGAATATTTAACAATATACTATTATTATAGCAGTAACCTGTTGAAGGACAGAACTTGATTATTACATTCTGTACAAGTTTCCTCATGGCTACATTTTTACTAAGTTCTATCTTTTTCTTCTGTTTCTTTTGTCTTCTTCATTAATCTTTTTGCAGTAGAAATGCAAGCGAGCATTGATAAACTTGCTTAGAAGTTTGTTTTTGAGGTTGTGACTGGTAGGAATATCATAATTTTTTGTTATGTTTACTGCTTCATTCACCAGGGTTTTCTTAATGTTATCCTTTCCTGTCAAATCACATTGACCTTTTTTGAACATCAGCTCTACTTTATGCAGCATCTCATATACTTTATCTGGCAGCAATAAGTCTTCCTTTTTTGTATTCCTTGATTAAAGTGGGGTATGCTGCTTTATAAGCTGTCTGATGGGGTAATGACATTACATCTCCCAGTCACTCGTCACAGGTGGTCTCGTGTTTTTTACACTGTGAACACAGTAGCCTATAAAGTTGTACACAGAATCACTCTCTGTCACTGACAAGTCCTGCTGACCTTTATCTGTGAAGCTTATTATGCTGACTTCAGACTCACGTGAACTGTTAAGTGTTACAGCTTCTGAGTAACCAATGATAACATTAGAGGTAAACTAGAGTACCTACAGTATATAGGTACTGTTAGGTAAACTGTATGTTATACTGGACCCCTTAGAAACTTGTAACATTCATAGACTGAAGAATCACGTAGGTACACGTCCACATAATATACGTAAAATGCACGTAGTACACGTATACAGTAGCACACGAAAAAAAAAAAAAAAAAACGATGCACGTTCCACATACTGTCACAACACACGAAATAATGAGAGTACATGTAGAATACACATCAAAAGATTCTGTACGGATAATGCACGTAAGAATATGCGTAAAAACACAAGACGTGTGATAATAAACACACGAAAGGTAAACGTCATACACATATGAGCAATAGCCTACGATAGTATAAAAGTAGGATAGTACAAAGGTAGGCTACCTTGGTATGAAGAAAGCACTAATATTTGGTGAATAATACTTGTTTTCCATGTAGGCATAATACACAAATAACACAATGCACTCATGAGAAGGAAGTATAATAAACATATGCAAGATATGCATAAATAACCATAAACAACTAATATCAACATGGTATGTAAAAACCGTGAATTTGTGAATCATCACTTCTTACGCAAATTCGTTCTCAATGAATAACCCGTCCTGATACTCTTTATCTACTTTAGTGGTTCCCTCTTACACCGACAATACATTTATTTCTACGGCAGAGAGGAACAAACTCCCAGCAAATTACATGATAACATTCATTAAGCATACCATACATAAGACTGTTTTAGAAGCTGGTTCCCACCCCAAGACGATTGACTTTATTCCTCCATAATTTCCATATTTCTGGATCAGATGGATATGTGAACACTTTAAAGCCTTTCTCCGGTCGATTGGCACACCTATAGGTAGAACAGCCCGGCATCACGCCCACTCTCAGCAACAAAAAAAAAGCATGAACTAACGCTAACGGAATGCCTGCACGCGAGTCTCAGTCAGGTGGCGCGCGAATTTGGCAGAAAAATGGCGGCCATCAGCTGAGCGTCCGGTACCCACTACATTGCTACTCTCCCGGTATATAGGTACTCTATGTATGCGTACCGTGCAGTGTAGTTAGCTGTTACTATTGCAACCAGAGATGTGGAATGGTGAACTGGTGAGGTAACTATTTCAACATTTGCTGTGTAAGAGATACTGTATATATATATATATATATATATATATATATATATATATATATATATATATATATATATATATATATATATATATATCGTTAGAGATACACCTTTTTTACATTTTTATTTTTTATTTTCATCCATGTTTTATCGTGTTTTTTCTTACTCATCACCTTTATCATATTACTTAAAAATATTTATTGGTTAATTTTATGCTACAGTTATGGCTAATATTAAATTATCAGACATAACTGTACTATAAAATTAGCCAACAAATATTTTTTAAGCAATATGATGAAGTATTGAGTAAGAAAAAATAATAATTTACATATGGTGCACCGATGACAAGAAAAAAAAAATAAAACTTTCATCTATAATCAGATGTATTTCTGATTACCTTCGCCAACGAAATTGAAGGAGGTTATGTATTCACCTGTGTTTTTTTCTGCCAGTCTGTTTGTCCACGCGATATCTCGAAAAGTTCTCACTGAATTTCAATGAAATTTGGTGGAAGGGTGGACCATGGGCCAAGAGAGAACTGATTGAATTTGGGGGCAGATCCGGCTCCGGCTTCGGATCCTATGTATAATATCTCCAAAAGGTCTCAGTGAAGTTTAACCCTTATCAGGCGAAGTGGGGGTATTAAATACCCTAGGGAATGCATTTTTCCAATGTTTTTAGCTACTGTGCATGCCCAGTTGGGTGTAGCGGTGGTAGCTGGTGAGGGAATTTCAGTCGAGCTGGTACCCTTGCCGAGTGTGCACGTGCTGCCTGGATCTCCTACCTCCAACACGCAGTTTTGGCAACCCTGGGGTGTGCTGGACCCCGCTTCACCTGTGATTGGTAAGTAAACGAGATTTAAAGCACCTGTCATTTTAGTCATTTAAACCATTTAAATGGATATTTATTGTGAATATTTGTAAAATATTCTATAATAAATTTCCTAAAGAATGATAGGTGAATGAAGCAAAACCGACGGTTTTTAGACGATTTATTGCAAGTTTCCCATTTTCTCTCATTCCAGGTTTACGATGATAACAAGAACATTGAACGATGACGAGATTGATGCCTGCCTAGCTGCCCTTGAGGAAGAAGATGCATTGCAGGAGGGAATAATAGACCTGGGGGAAGATTATTCCATTTATTACGACGAAGGTGAACCGCTTGGAGTGAGGGTAGAAAGCTGGGAAGAGGAGGGGGACGAGGGACCACCAAGGGTGAGGTCACGCTTGTCCACTCTCTCTCCTCCCGTCACTCCACCACTCCTCCCGACTCATACCGACCCAGACAAAGCACTTGGCAACACGTGCGATGTTACCATGGAGGATATCAGCCCTGACTCCTGCTGCAGCCAAGCAAGAGCAGCAGGAGGAATTTAGGTAATTAGATTTGACTTATTGTGCTGGAATTACTGTAAATATGTCTGGCAATATATTTCAGGCCAAAATATAACTTATAACCATATACAACACCCCCAGGCCCAACCTAACTAACCCCCATCAAAAGATACCCAAAATGTGGCTAAAAAAGTCCCCCTTCTTTACCTTCACAGGCGATGTAGATCCCGGCGGTGCAGACCCGTGAGGAGTTGACACAATTTTCCTCCTCCGTCCAGCACTCAGAATCTCCATTTTCATAACGATCCCAGCAGTACATTTTTTTTTTTTTTTTTTTTTTTTGCATATTTCTTTCGCATAGGTGTGAATTTTGTTACCGCTTTTATAACATGCCAAAGGAAACAAAAACCTTCCCAGGGGGAGAAAAAAGGCTATACTTTTCTATGCAGCCTTTATTTTTTCAAAAAAGTATCAAACTTCGGAGTTATTTATTATTTTTTCTCTCAGGTTTCCTACACCCTGCTTCACCAGAAATTCAAAAATCCAGCCCGTTCACATGATTAGGGCTAATAATATTTTGTGGAAGAGTGGGCCACGCGTCAAGAACAACTGATTAAATTTGGGGTCGGATCCGGATCCTATGTACTCCACACAATTTATCCACGGATCCGGATCCTTTTTAATGGCAGTGGGATTAGCGGAGGTATGCGCTTTCTGAGTGCTTTCCAGTTATAAATAAGTTCTCCGAATTGGGAGTTTTTTATGGACCCCCAATTCTTTTATTGCAGATTGAACAATACAATGTCCAAAAAACGCACCTATTCTGACACCTTTCTTCACCATTGCTTTGGTGAAGAAGACCAGCCTCAATATGTGGTGTCACAAATGTTGGCAAAAGAGCGCCTCAAACCATTAATGCTCTCAACTCACCTCCAGTAGTACCATCCAAATCTAAAAAAACGAAGATCAAGCCTATTTCCAGCGCCGGGCTGTAGCGCTGACGGGGATCCAGTATGGTTCGTCAGGAATCCAAGCCCAAAAGCCTTAAGCTGTGGTTGGAGCATCTTACTTTGCTGCATATATAAGTTGTCCAGCAGCTGAAATGCCACACCATTACAGAGAATCTTATCATGCCATGCACACATGAGATGGCAAGTAAGGTCTTTGGGGACGACCAGGCAAAGAAGCTTAGTGCCATATCCGTCTCGAACAACATGGTCAGCCGACGAGTTGATGACATGGCATTAGATATCCTGCACCAAGTTTTAATGGAAATCAAGGAAAGCTTAGATGGCAAATTCTCGTTACAATTCAGCGAATCGTGCGATGTTGCCAGTTGTGCTGTTCTCCTTGGGTTCGTCTGCTACGTCCACCAGACCCAGATCAAAGAAGAGTTCCTTTTGTGCAAGAATCTGTTGGTGACCACGATGGGAGAGGATGTCATCGATATTATTAACGGATTCTTCGTCAAGAATGGACTGGATTTGAACTGTGTTCAACTGGTGTATATATACAAGTAGTTTTAAAAAGTATATACACAACGAATTACATATACAGTTTGATTAACTACAAATATGTAGCTGTAGCTAGTATTTTTATATGCTTCAGATATGAAATATTTTACCATTCCTACCAAAACTAAAAACCATATGATGCAGAGGATCCAGGTCCAATCCAGGTCACTGTCAACAGGACACCGGCTATGTTGGGTGGTCACCTCGGATTATGGGGCCTCGTTCAAGTTGTGAATCCATAAGTCACTGTGGATCATTCATCAGTATTTGCTTTGATTAAAAAGTCAGCCTGTTAGTCTGAAGTTAGTGTTTGACGACGTATTGAATGTCGTCAACTTCATCATGTCAAGGGATGTGAACTCTCACGTGTTCAAGGACCTGTGCAAGGAAATGGGAGAGCAGTATCAGGTTCTGCTCTACCACACCGATGTTCGCTGGTTGTCACCAATCATCAAGTTCCGAAATACCATTCAGGAATTTCCAGAACAAAAAGAATCTCTTTTGTTGCAAATTACGTCGAAAAAGAGTGGCTTGCCTGATTATTATGGTTGGGTGTTATGTTTGTGGAGCTGAACAGTGTAAATCTGCAACTCCAGGGCCGAAATACAACGGTCATCAATGTCTGTCAAGCTGTGACTACATTTCTGGGGACTGGGATTCTGGATGCAACGCGTGGAGAAAGAAGTGACTGCCAAGTTCCCGACCCAAGATCAGTTTGTTCAGGAGAAAACTCAGGATGATAGAGTACTTCTCTAGACCATCAAGAGAGAGACGAGTGACCATTTGAATGGACTAGAGTACAGCCTTAATCACTACCTTCCGATGAGTGACCAAGAAACCGCTAGTCTTCAATGGATCATTCGCCCGTTCACTGTACCTGACAAGGCCATTCAGCATGACGATTTCCCTACCAAGGAGGAGTGGATCACCACGCGAGCCAACACAGCCTTGGAAATCGACTTCCAAGCTCAAAGTTCAGTTTCCTTTTGGATTTCATGACTATCTGATTCAGTTTCCTTTTGGATTTCATGACTACCTGACTCTCCAAACCTGGCCAAGAGAGTGTTGAAGTTGTTGGGATTGTTCTCAGCGACGTACCTCTGCGAGAAAGGGTTCTCGACTGTAATTGGAATGAAAATAAAAATAAAAAAAGAAAAGGACTCGCCTGGATGTGGCAAACGATGCCAGGCTGGCACTCTCAACCATGAAGCCAAGAACTCCCCAACTAGCTCCTAAGATGCAACTCCAGCCATCCCACTGACTGATCATGATTATGTTCTTGATGATAAAGATGTGTAATGTTCAAAGACAATAAAATAAAATAAAAATCTAGGGTTGTAATCTATCCAATGGCAATGAATATTGTCACCGTTTTGTGAATGGGGGCAACAGACTTGATGTTCCATGTTAAATTGGGTACCGAGCCATAAAAGATCGGGAACCACTGCTTCTCCACTGTTATTTCAAACCTCTTCATCCCACCGACCACGCTGTACTTTTCTTCTTTTCTAACCTCATGGCACCACACACCATTTCGTCATTTCTAAATAAACGCTCCCTTTATCCACTGAACAAGCTGTCAAGGTCCATTTGCTCCAAATTAATTCCTCTTGTTCCTCCACTACATTAGCCTGGTATGCATCTGACACTTCATCGTTCCACAGCTTCTACACGTTTATTCTTTTGTAATGGCTGCTCCTGTCTCTATCCTACTGACTCTTTTCAGCTTAACTTTGCATACCACAATCATACTATCAGAGAGATCTCCGTGCCGTCCTCTCACTGGATTCTTCACTTCCGCCAATGTTACATTTTCTGCCACTACATTTCTTTCTGCACACCGCCAAAGCCAGTCATGTTTACGGCCACCTTCCTCGGGCTGAAAAGGATTAATGGTCCTTACTGATTAGTCGAATCTCTAGGATGCTTTATGATGTCTCAGACAAACTACCTCTAAAATTTAAGTTAAGAGTTACACACACACACACACACACACACACACACACACACACACACACACACACACACACACACACACACACACACATCACAGAAAACATGGAACCTATTCATTATAAACTGTCTCAAGTTATTCTGATAAACTTCTTTAAAACTCCTGAACTTCCAAACTGGTTTAGGGTATTAGTGAGAACATACTCTCTAACATATACTTTAGAAGTAAAACACTCGAACACAAGGGAAAAAAAAAAAATAAAGAAGGGGGTATTCTGACAGTGTGGCCGCCAGTATTTTTGTTGGTGTCCTGCTGCCAAGGCCCCAGTTTATCAATATGGAAATTTTGTTTTCAATCAATTCCCTTTTTTCCTTTTACAGTCACCGTACAAAATGAAATCCGCTCTGAGGTTTCAGTCCAGCTTGTCCACCAGCATCTCTTTACAATGACCCAGTTCCTTAACACAAAAACAACAGAAAAAAAAAAAAAATTCTTCCTTTCTGCTTTGAGATAATGGTAGAAACAAAAAGGAACCTGTGGGAGAACTGAATAAAAGGCTCCTCTGAGACTCGATCATATCGTTTTCCTTTGTAGTCTTGTATCGTAGTATTTTTTGTTGAGATACAGATTCTCTCTCTCTCTCTCTCTCTCTCTCTCTCTCTCTCTCTCTCTCTCTCTCTCTCTCTCTCTGTATCCATCAATCTATCTATCTATCGATAGATAGATAGATAGATAGGTAACAAAATGCGTTAATGTTTTTGTTAAAAAAAACACAAAAGTGTATATAAAATAAAAGACGTCAACTGTACGCAGTCTATGGTCTTGCTAATTGATCACCATTGTATTTCAACCATAAACTAACTTCCAGCCATTTAAGCACAACCTGGCCCTGTTATGACTTATTTTGCCAAATCAGTTTCACACGCTTGTCAGAGGAAACCAGATATACAAAGAAAATTGGCTGGGACCAAAAGAGGCTCTATTACATCCCCCCCCCCCCTCCTCCACTTCCTGTTCTGTACTAAGGCCAGGAAGTCCGTTTCCAAGGTTCTATATTCCATCTACCACATATGGGCATTCATGATGACCGTATTATTAAAGAACGGTACAGAACTCCTGGTCAGAATTAAAGCCTCTTGGGCTTGGTTGCATACAATTCATATTATCTCTGTGTGTGAATGAGTTGACTCCTGCAGCCAAAAGAACGTAATCTTTAATTAATTTTTCCTATATTCTGGCGATTTTATTCAGCTCAGAAAAGGCTAATGGACCTGAAAGAACACTGTCTTCACAAAACATATCAGAATAAGAGAAACTTGGTAAATTCAATGAAACAGTCTGGAGATAACGAAGATAATCTAGAACATTATGTAATAGTATCGAAGGAATTAAATTCTGTTCATTATCTAGGCAGCATAAGCAATGCACGAGAAAAGTAAGGTAATGTACTCCATCACAGATAGAGATGAACAGTATTCACTCAGGGCAGTAAAACAGTGCGAGACATTATGTACAGTACAGCATTTACATAATTTTGCGATGTTACCTTTAACATTATAATGTTAAAGTAAGTATTAATATGAAGACTTTTTCTGATATATACAATATTTCACTAAGCAAATTCTATGTAAAAAGTAACGTTTCCAATCCTGGACATGAGTAACACAAAGGTTTTGTAAAAATATATGGAGCTTGGTGGAATGGAATGCTTGAGTTGTGTCGATCAATGTGAATTATTTACAGTCAGGCTCCCATATGTCACTAAATAAATAAAGAAATGAATTAAAAACAATTATATCATTCTGTGCTATCTGAAATAGAACAATAAAGTTCAGCCAGGAGAGCGTACGTTTCAGTCCAATGGTGTACTTTATGCTGCTTTCTCAGAACGATTTCACTCACCTTATGATAGATTTTCCGAACTTGTGAGGATGAGATAATTATAACCTTCTTTAACTCCTTCACTGCTAACAATCCGTCCGAAACTTAATAATACCGTCTGAAGGGAGCAAGTGTAAATAATCAAAATGTAATCGTACTGAAAAAATGTAAAGCTTGAAAACAGACCTTAGTAACTCTCTGGACGTGAGAAATGTGAATTAGGTCATTATGGCCACCCCCAGATAATATTAATCAGCTTAAGACTAGCCTGCCATCCTCGTACTGTACAGAAATTAATAGTTGCACTAATAAACACGCTGCGTGTTTCATTTCCTGAGCCCCAGTAGACAGTTTTTCTTATTATTTTTGCTGTCTCCAAACGACTTTGTTCGGATTACGAGAGCACCTTCGTGATAATCGGGTTAACGAGAGTTATATCCAGTCCTTCTTCTTCCAAAAATCTGCCATAAAGTGAACAAAATCTGAGATAACAGAAAATGGAAAAAGCAACACGACATCGAAGGAACTAAATTTCTCTTTCCACATGTCATTTCTTTCAGTAAACATTTATTTTATTTATTTAAACTCTGGAAATGATGATACAGAAAAAATAAATAAATAAATGACAGACTACATTTTGGCGCACAAAGTTGGAGCTAACTAAAAATATGCACTTGGTTTAGTTTCAGCCATCATTCACTGCACTAAGATTTCGTTATAAAGTCTATATGTGTATTGTACTTTACTGCTCTGATTCCATTATGATTTTCGACAACTCTCATTGAAATTTAATAACATCGCATAGCTGAAGTAAGAATGCAGTTTAAAACATCACCGTATAGTGAAGCTGTAAATTGTGAGAAATTATGGTCCTTAGCATCATGACAATGACAAAGTGACAGTCACATAAAGTAAGGTAGCTCCTATCGAGTTTCCTGCTGTGATTTATATTTTGAAACGTGGGTTGAAAAACTATGAAATGGTCTGCTGCGTAATGTATTTTAGTAAAGCACATTATTGTATCTGAAACAGATTCAAGTCGGAAGTATTTTATCTCCTCATTAAATAAAACTTGCAAATGTAGGTAGAGTACTTCCATCTGATTCATTCACAGAACTGTTGAGTATAAATACACGTTCATATGTGGCCATTATTATGCTATACAAACACCATCACATACTCGTACCTTTTGTATCAGCTACGCTCATTCCAACCAACACTTGCACTACATTCATCTTCATACATTAACTCCCACAGTCCCAAGACTTACCTCTTATCAGTATTACAACCCACCTCTCTTGCTCCTATTCTTGTATTTACCTCAAAATTTTCTCACCAAGACCTTGCCTCATGTTTTATTCTAACTACTCCTTCCCAGTTCACCGACCTGTATAATCAGGTGGCGTATTATGTTTGTTTGCTCTTGCTACTTCCGCAGGATTATGTTAAGCTTAAGGGCACCTTTCTTGCAGTGAAGTGATTTTGAAGCTAGCCACCTAGTTGAAAAAGTCTCATATCAACAGATTAAAATCGTCCATAAAAAGCAAGCTTATAGATGAAAAAGGACATATGATTGAAGAGATTATTCTCATTCTCTATATGATTGAAGAGTTTATTCTCATTCTCCATAATCTCACCAGTCTGTCTGGGCATTTATATGTGAATATGTATATCTTTACACCTATGTGTCCATTAATATACTCATTTGCATCTATCTCTGTATCTGTTAACTTTTCCATCTGTCTGTCTGCCTGCCTAAAGTGGGTGATGGCCTTTAGGTCAAAGTACGATTTATGGAGTTACGAAACGTGGGGACACTGATCATGATATGCATTTTCAATGTGGAGTTGCCTAGGGAGTTTCATAGGCTTACTTAGTAGCCTTTTAGCCTACGTCAGCATTTACATAACTGCCGAGCATATTTACAGGGGGATGCATGCACGGAGGCACCACATTAACTGAAGAGCAATATACGGTTCAGGATCAACACTAAGAGTCTAAGACAGATAAAAGTTCTGGCATAGTAAGTGCTGCCACCCGGTTCACCTAAATATCTACTAGAAAACAAAAATTTTCATTAAAATGATTGTTAAGAAGTAGGAACGAAAAAAGTGCACAAATAATAGATGAAAAAAACAAAAACAAGAGAGCATCCGGGATGGGAGGAGATTTGGAGACCTAAACCCATTACTACATTCCACACTTTAGCCGCGGACTTGTAGCTGGTGGAATGTTGTAGTGGGTATAGGTCTCCAGATCTCCTCGCATCCTGAATGGTCTCTTGTTTCTGTGCTTTTTCCATCTCTTATCTGTGAACTTTTGCCATTATTCCGAATAATAATTTTAGAAGAAATTTGTTTCTGTTCAAGATCTTCTTGTGGAAATATAATCGTGCATAAAGCAAATGCTATATTTGGACTGTTATATACATAGCTTGCTGAAAGACAAAAACGAGGGTGACTTCCCTTAAAAACAAGTGTTATGGTACGACTTTTAACTGTAGGTAAGCTGTAGCTAACCAACATTAACCACAATATCGTACTTACGGGTGACAGCGACGGGTTTTCAGACCGGACTGTGCGAACTGTAGCCTAGAAGCTTTTCCGAACATGAAACATCTACACTTGACTTGTAGCGTTCCGGTGTATAGTACGCTAGCATACGCCATTTTGTTTTGGAGTTATGACTGATGAAGAAGAAAGAGAGGAAGAAAAAGAAATGAAAAAGAAAGAAAGAACAAAATCGATATTTTTGAGGTTTGATTTTGCGACTCCTGCGAAGGACATCAAGACTTTGCGAGTAGTTTTGCACTTGAACAGAGAAGGTCTTTTAGTTCATAAGCTTAGAAGTAAGCTTTCCAACTGTTTTCGCGAAAATGCTCCTATACCCTACGGGACGTGACGCCAGTTTGAACCTGCGCCATTCCTACTTACGGAGTGCAACCGCCCTCCGTGATACTTATTTAACGTAATTCAGAGACAAATAAGACGACGAGACTGACAGAGGAAGAGGAGGTTGATTCACCAGCCAATTTACAATTAATTACCTGATACAACTAATATTTATTTTTTCTGCAGGAATGATAAGGAAACCAGACTGCAGATTCTCCGTATATCTCGTATTGTTCCGGTAAAAATAAACCTTTCTTCCAGGAGGAAAATAATTGTCACTGACTTGTAATCTTGGATATAGAGATCCCTCAAGTCAAACAAGGCCTATGGTCTTAAGTAGTGAGTAAATATGACCAGGGTACACTCAAGGAGGTAATTGTAGCCGTACCAATACAAGAGTCCATTAAGTCTAACCTTTTCGTCTGGTGGTAGCAGGACCGAATATTAAAAATAATGCATATGACAGAACTCAACCCGGCAATACTGTAAGGGGTAAGAATTAATTATTGATGGGTGAGCTTGAGGTTGGGGGACGAACCCCGTGGGCCTCACCATCTAGTTAATTATGGTCCGGGTGAAGGTCTACTAGTATGCAAAATTCCGTGTTTCTACGAAAAAACTTGTTCCCGCTGGGGGCAGTACCACAGTGGGGGGAGGGGTTCCAGACCTGCCTAAACGTGGCTGGAATAAATGTTAATCAGTATCCTTAATTCGTATCCCTAGATTAGAAACATGTACCATTCATAAAGGCTTCAGCTAAGACATTCCGTGCTCCCCACCCCACCCCCGGGAGTGGCCTTTGTGGCCTCACCCTTCCTATAACGTGACCTCATTATTGATCTACTGATGTGCATTTTTTTTTTTTTTTTTGGCAAATAACTGTTAGTGTCCTCCTAGGGGACGTTTTCCATCGCTTGTGGGGAGTGTCATCGGGAATCCCACTCTACTTAAAACGTGGCCAGTGTCATCGTCTACCAATATGCAAAATTTCTTATTCCTAAGTTAAAAACAATGGTCGTGCATAATGACTTTGCCGGGATCCCCAGAGGCTGTCACTGACTTCCCTCAGTAAGCTAAATTTCATGTTCCTCAGTAACAAATGTGCCCGTGCATAACGAACGACTTTGACCGAGACCATCAGGGGCCCCTTCCTATAAGGGGCGGTTCTCGGGGGAACCACTCTGCTTGTACTCTGGGGTAGGTGAAGCTCTACCAATGTGCAAAAATTCGTATTTCTAGAGGGAAAGAAATAAAATGCCGTGCCCAACGGGTTTTGGTGGAAAACTCGGACTCCACCGCACACATGAGGGGCCGCTTGAGGATCTCACCCTGCTTGAAGCCTGGTCGGCGGGGAGATCTACCAGTGTGCAAACTATCGCTTTCCTAACACTCCTCCGATAAGGCCTGGACTCCTTTTTGCAAGAAAGCACAGTAACTGTGTGATAAGTGGGTGAGTGAAGGAGTTACGCAGTTTGAGATAAGCGCTATATTTTGCCTTCCCTGTGGGTGCGGCAAAAAAAAAAATATATATATATATATATATATAAATAAATAAATAAATATAAAGTAAACAGCTTTCTAACCTCTTTTCTATAAAGAGTCCTTCAAAGACTCTTAGTGTTTCACTATATATACCGAGCTTTTATCCATTAGACTAGTCACGCAAAACTTGCCAAGCCAAGAAGTATGCTTAATCTTCACGGTTGTGAAAGTCAGTTTTAACTGAAGGAAAACATAGCTGTTGAGGCCATATTCTTGTGGACTGAGAAGGTTCCTTAGCTCCTCTTCCACTGTGGTATATTTCTGCATGCTTTTGGTGAATCGTCTCACGCACGTCATATTCAGCATAGCAGAGACTATCAATCCTTTCAATACGAGGACGTTTTTCAGACCCATATATTTTACTCTTGCTACCTCCAGACGTTTTCGAACTGATGGGCTGATATAAGGCCTTCAATAACCCGTTCACTATTCTGGGTCTCACCTGAACTGAATAAGATTATTTGCAGGCAGCAAGACTAAACCAATATATGAAGAACGTCTTTATGAAGGAAGGTCCTCCTGTACCCAACAGAAAATCGCCTTGGGGATATTGATGAAGTGGGAACTGGAGTTGTGTTTATCACGGAGCTTAAATTGCATATAGAATTGCTTGTTCATACTTTTGTCGTCACTCATATAGTTAACAACATTTTAAAACAAAATCAGAGAGAATAAGTACCCTTTCACTACTTCGATTTATTTCTTACATTGTTTTCGATACTTTCAACGATATTTATTGAACATAGAAGAGACTGTTCTACATGCCTGAGCTAGATATCGTCTTCACCAACTCATTCAGTACCAGAGCTAAATAAAATTGTATGGTGGCCACAACAATGATTTAAAGATGTCAGGGTACTGATGGAGTTAAAGTAGAAAATACGAAAGAAACGAAAGATTTTTGGCACATACATTGCAATGAAGACCCGTACACTACATCATAATACTCTTTTTGAATAAGGCTCATGCTATTGATAGTGAAGATACGCAGACTGGTAGCGGGAGGCATGAATGGATGAAGAGAATTTACTTGTAGGCTGTATTTTTTTTTTTCCCTCGAAATAAGATTATGTTCAAAGTGGAGATCTCTCTTGTACTGACGGGGTTATTAAGAGCTATATCCATCTTCATTAGCTTGTCACATCTCTCGCAGGACGACAGGAATCGTTGGGAATTAGCAAGAAGACGCAATTAAGGTCCTTCTGCTGAATGAGTTACGTGGGAGGTAAAAACTGAGTAGCTGTGACATGTGCACAGGTACTGGAGAGTAGAAAGAAGCAAAGAGAAAGGATTAAAAGTAATACAATAAAACCCGTCAATACGGTGGCATGTTTTGCAACATAGTCTTGATAAATCCCCTCAATACGGTGGCGTGTTTTGTATTATAGTCTTGATAAATCCCCTCAATACGGTGGCGTGTTTTGTATTATAGTCTTGATAAATCTCCTCAATATGGTGGCGTGTTTTGTATTATAGTCTTGATAAATCCCCTCAATACGGTGGCGTGTTTTGTATTATAGTCTTGATAAATCCACTCAATACGGTGGCGTGTTTTGTATTATAGTCTTGTTTTCTCCAGGCAATATTTCTTCAGTTTAGAATCGGCTTTTGGATGTGAAGGGGTTAGATAATAATTTTCATTAACCCCAGACTACTGGCAGGTTACCTAAAATGAATCCAAAGAAAGTAAGAATAAATCAGCAATAAAGGACGTTCCTCAGCTTGGGGAGGAGGGAAGTGTTATGTACAATATGCAATATCTACCACTATGGATATATTTGGAATCCTCGTGTAGAGAGACTGATACAGGTAGTGGAGAGCGAGGGGCAGCAGAGGGCAGAGAAAAGGATCAGAATTAATGGAAGAGCTAAAAGGGGAACAATATACTGAGTGTATAGGACTGGATTTGGATGGGAGGGAGGAATGGAGAGGAAGGAAGCACATTAAAGGAAGAAGAGGAAGCTAAGAGAGAGAGAGAGAGAGAGAGAGAGAGAGGGGGGACGTTACTAAACTGAATGGAAAGGAAGAGGGGATGGTGGATTGACAGGAAAGGGAATAAAGGAGAGCAGGAATGGATGGAGGGAGGAAAAGTGATGAGATGTCCATGGAAGAGAGAGAGAGAGAGAGAGAGAGAGAGAGAGAGAGAGAGATGAGATAACACTGGAATGCACTGATGTAAAAAAAGTGGGGGAGGGGAGAACAAGAAATAAAGTAATGAAAAAAGTAAAATAAAAAAAAAAGAGGTAAATAGGAATGAGGAAAATAACTAAGGAAGATGAAAATACTGCAAGAAGAGAGAAGAGCGATATCATCTGAGAGCAGAAGAAATGGAAGCACTCATACGCAGAAAGAGAACGGTATAGAAATGGATAATCTGGTATACAGAGTGCACGAAATGACGTAAAAGGAGAGAGGACGTGAAATGTGAGAAGAGGGTTGAAGTGCAAGGACGAGAGATGATGATGATGATATTAAGAAAGAGGAAGAACGGAAACAAAGACGACAGAAGAGAAAAGATAATCGAGAAGAGAAGGTGTAAATATGACAATAATAGTAGTAGTAGTAGTAGTAGTAGTGTTGTAATAATAATAATAATAATAATAATAAAAATAATAATAATAATAATAATGATAATAATAATAAGAAGAAGATGTTGTTGTTGTTGTTGGTGTCGTTGCTGTTGAAGCTGGTATTCTTGTTAAACCCCAGTCCACCTAGTGAGGCATACCCTTCAACCGTAGGTACGCAATTGCCTCTATGGGGCTAAATCATAGGTTTCTTACACGGTGAATGTTGTGGCTGCGTTTCTGTATGGTATGTGCTGTGTAGTGCTCTGTTATGTGTGTCATGTTGTGTGGATCTATTCAACAAGCGGGGAAGGATAAAACAAGCGAGACGAATAGCAAGAAGTTCGTGGAGAGGAGAGAAGTGCAACGAAAGGAAAGCTGTGAAATAAACAGGAAATGAAAAGAAACGGCAAATTGATTACACGAATGACGAATATTAAAAACTGATAAAATGTGTCAAAAGGGAGAATACAGAAAGAAGGGAATAAGAGAGATGAGCAATGAACGGATGAATGGTGATGTTACTGAGGAAGAGAAGGAATGGAAACAGAGATGGGAAGGAAGAAGTGACGAAGAAAAGAATATGATGAAAAAAAATGAAAACCTGATAATACTGAATGCACAACGAGCGAGGAGGATTGCATGAGAAAAATAAATGATGATATTAGGTACGAATGAGAGAAGAAACTGATAAGGAAAGTGGGTAGGGATTTAAGAAAGAGGAAAGAAATGATAATAATCCCCGGGGAGGAGGGAAGCGCAAGGGAAAAACAAAGTTATATTACTGGAGAATAGATGGAATTAAGACTACAAGAGAGAGAGAAAGAGAGAGGAGGGGGGGGAGGGGATCAGGTAAGGAATTGTGAAGGTAACATACAAACAAGGAAGAAATGAAGGGAACGTATGAAGAGAAGGAAAGTGAGAGGAATGAAAAGAGTATCAACAGGGTGAAGTAGAGAAAAAGCAACGAGGGAAAGAACAACTTGAAAAATAAAATAAATATCTCCATGAATAAAGAGAGGGAGGAGATAGATCAAATATGAGACAACAAGACCGTGTTACTGAGGAAAGAAGGGGTGAAAACAAGCAGAGATAGAGATGAATGAAGTTGAAACTAATAAAAAGACATATATATATATATATATATATATATATATATATATATATATATATATATATATATAGTCATTGAAAAAATGAACAGCGAAGGTGGGGTACGATGATATCCAAAAAGGACAGTATACACTGTGAAGTCCCAAGATGATTAAAGATTAATATATTTTCATCTTCATACCCATGCCTACAGTATCGATACCGCTTATAAAATGTCAGTCATGCGATATACAATATCATTAAGAAACAGGTTCACCGTCGTGGGGATATATCATTCAGTGGGTTCAGACTGTTTCGAGCAAAGTGTGCATCAATGCTTTTTTTTTTTCTTTTTTTTTTGAGAGACTGTACAAGAGTGCACGTAGATCAGAGCTATGAAGGAAGCAGAGGAAAGGATTATGTTGTCCAGTGTTAGTAGTGAAAGAGGGTGAAAGCAAGTAAAAACATCGAATTAAAGAGGAAACTGATGATGACAGTGAACAAAAAGTGTGAAAAAAGGAGAAAGGGATACAAGGAGTAAATACAGTGAAAAGGAGAGTAAAAAAAGAGAAGACAAAGGAATAACCGATGTTTTGGGTGAAGGAAGTGTAATGGCTAATGTTTTCGTACAGCGCATTAGACTCTATTGATAATTATCGAAGTCATGATCATATTCAAGTGCAAAAAACACGTAATCCTAACCTTTTGCATGTTCCGCCACAAATATTATGCAGGGTATTGGAAAAGTCTGTAAAAAACCAATATATTCAACCATTCCATTAAAATACATGACGCAAAGTGAAAAGGATCTTCATAAAAAATTTACGATGCTCGTTTTTCGAGATCTTGACAACAGAAAATTGAAAAAATGTTTTTATATATACATTTTTGTGCGTTTAGATATTCATAGCCCCTGCGGGAAGAGTTTGGGTGGTCAGTAATGAATATTGCAGTCAATGTCGATGGCTCAGTACGCAATTAATGTAGAAAAATAGTTTGTAATGATTTTCTGTGGATTTTGCATTTGAGGTATTTTTGCTTTCAGTGATTGTTTTCTTTTTCACAATCTCTTTATCATTCACCAAACTGTTTATGATATTTCTCGGACTACTACTACTACCAAAATTAACTGTAATTATCCTTGTCTTCATCATCATCATCATCATCATCCGGACCTCCTTTCCCATCCTTGGGCAGGGTGAGGAGTAGCAACGTCCAGACAGCCAATGTTTTCCCAGTTCAATGGGCACGTTCCATTCACTCATCTTTCAAGCCCTCGAAATCCTGGCTCCACCAGACAGGCCAAAAAATTTCACCACGTTCTGTAGTGTCACATATAATAATAACAATATAATCATCATCATCATCATAACAATAATAATAATGAATAAATATTATTGTTTTTATCATCATCTTCATTTTCATCATTACAACCATCATTCCCGTGTTCAAGTATTTTTTTTTATTATAATACTGTAGTTATTCCTTTCAAAACCGTCTCTCTCTCTCTCTTTCTCTCTAAGAAAGTATTATTAGCGCCCGTTAATGTGTACCTTGGTATGTACCAGGTTTATGCAGAAGACTAGTTTAGGGCAGGTGCTCAATGTAAGGGTGTGTCCACACGTGTGCTCAAACATATGTTGGCAACACAGCTGGCAACATGTTCGGGAACATGTTTGCAGCAGTATTTGGACAGATGTATGCAAACGTGTTTCAGTGCAGCTTCGAACACTGGCAGCAGAGGTGATTGGATGTGTCCATACCAGGCAGCTGAGACTTCATCATGATGTTGCCAACATGATCTGGACGCTGCTGTTCCCAACATGTTTGCAGCGTGTTCGTTACTGTGTTGCTTACATGTTGCCAACACTTGTTTGGGAACACGTGTGGACGCGCACTAAGAAAAACAGCCACTAAGTTACTGTTGGGAGAGTCAAAGGGGGCACACAGAACACATAGGGCCAAAGGTGCAGGTGCTCAGGCGCTCCCAGCTCCCCTCTCTGCGAGTGCCTGAAATGTAAATCTGTAAACCTAAATTTAATGAGCGGAATTTAAATGACAAAATACATATCTAAACGTGTCCTTCCGGTAACAACACTGTAACATGTTACTTTCATCATTAGCAAGAAGATATTGATTACGTGTTGCCCTCCTCATGATCAAGACAATTCTAATTTTCTTTTCCAGCTTTAGTCAGGCAGTTTTATTCATGTGAGAATGTTATTTGTGCCCAGATGTGTGAATACTGTAGCCAGTAATTAACATCTTCAGCTGCGTGAGTGGGTGAGCATCTACTTTGTATGTGATGTCTTTAAGACGCCTAATATAAGTGTCTTTAAGCCTTTGGTAATATTACATTAGCCGGTGGATAAGTTACCAACAGACTGATTTCGGTACCCAGAGTTTAAATATCAAGTTGATAAATACAGCTTGACTCACACTTGGTAATATACTGAACACGGTATCCGCCAATTTAGTGGATAACTTATCTGCTGGGTGACTAACCCTAGAATGTCTTGAAGTGAGTGTTATTTTTTGTAGTTTCACATCTCAAATCCGTTCTGATCCAGCAAGCGATACGATCCAGGAAGAGTTAAAAGAAGGCATTTTCTCAGTCTGATACGGATCATTTTATTCAAATGAGGTAAATGTAAGTACAAATAACCTTACTGACAAATAAGAGAACACCTGAAGTACGAAGAGAAACAGTGGAGAGCCTTGACTCCAGGGACCGACTCAAAGAACTTCGCAGGACATTAACTCTCTCACGGTCGCATATTCTCCAGCAACTTATTCCAGCTGACTGCAGACGATTATTTATAGACGTGTGTGGTATAGGAGCCTGAGTATTAACACTGGCACCATTCATTATCTCATTATCTGAACAACCGAAATACTCTATGCCAGCTGACGCTTGACAATTTTCTTAAGCTTAAATGGACTATGCTAGCCTGTGTGTTAATACTGGTGCCAGTAGCTATCTCCTGGCCGGGATTGGTCTGGAATTCTGTTCCATGTAACATTAGACGATGCAGATAATTTCTGAGCGTGTCAGAGAAGTCTGAGAAAGTTAAGGAAAACTTTGGGAGCAAGTGCATCAAGGGCTCATCATAGGCATAAAATAACACAAAATAAAGAGCACCGGGAGGGTGCAACTCTCTTGCCCACCAATTGCTGTCAGTGCTAAACATATGACTGTGGTCTGCTGCCTTCACCTTCAAGCAATTGTTCTCAAAATCAAACTGCTTCATTGTTTCCTGATCCATAACCATTTGGGCAAGGTTGATCTAATGTGGATTATATTTTAGGTGCCCTTGCCCTGTGAACTTGATCTTTGATTTTTTCGAAAATGTCTATCCTTTCCGCACGCATTATTCTTACCAAAAATTTAGTCTAAATCGGATAGATAAATGTTCAACTTGACCTTGCAAGGAGACCTTGACCTTTGATTTTTTGTTAAAAAAAAAAAAAAAAAAAGCAGTTCAACCACTTTGCTGATCCTGAATCCCTCGATCAAGGCTGGTCCAAATAGATCAATATTATTGTAGCCATTTTGTTCACGCACACGCAAACAGACAATTTTTTTGCCATGCCCTGTGACCTTAACCTTTTACTAACCTTTCTCAAAATCAAATCCCGTTGTTCTTGACTTACCCTCAACCCTTCCACCAACTAACACATAAATCAGATAAAAACTGCTTAAGTTGACCACGCTAGGTGAAATGTAGTCTAGCCATGTGATTTCCATCTTCACCCATTGTTCTAAAAAACAACAGTTCAGTCCCTTCTTTGATCCTTAACCCATCAGTCACATTTAATTAAAACTGGAAAAATACTTTATAAGTTATATTGTTTGCGCGCGCGCACGCACACACACACACACACACACACACACACACACACACACACACACACACACACACACACACAAATGTCGACCAACAAGTCGCAACTGCTCTATTATCGCAGGCGCGGGTGCAATGAATTAAGACAGGTGCAACCTCCGTGTCAGCGCCAGGTAGTTACACCACAAAAATTATGACTATATATAGAGATGAACCAAATTTCCACCACATCGGGACTGGTGAAGACGTTGGTGACAACATGACTCTCCTGAAAGAACCTACTCGCCTCAGCAGTGAACAAGTATTATTACCTTTTACTATGAATATTTTCAGAAAGCTAGAATAACTATTTACATACAACTTATTAAGCAGCCTAGTTCAGCACATGTAATTGCACGCACCAGTAGCTGATCGTCAAGTATTCCTGCAGGACTGACCGTTAAAAAAGTTAATTCTCGCTACAACCAGTCGCCCCGTTGATTATTCATTTTTGTAGTTTCCAGTTTTCAACACACACACACACACACACACACACACACACACACACACACACACTCTCTCTCTCTCTCTCTCTCTCTCTCTCTCTCTCTCTCTCTCTCTCTCTCTTCACACTTGCATACACAATAAAGCATTTTATCTCAGCGACATACCATAGCTGTCCTTTATTTTATATCTACGCACCTGATCCCTCCATTTCTTCCCATGACACACCACCTTATTATCTATATCTGCATCTGTATGTATCTATGCCTATCTATCAGTCTATCTATATCTATACCAATGTATCTGTCTATAATTTATATATATATATATATATATATATATATATATATATATATATATATATATATATATATATATATATATATATATATATATATATATATATATATATATGTATATATATATATATATATATATATATATATATATATATATATATATATATATATATATATATATATATATATATATATATATATATGAATGTATGTACATTCGTGATCATAAATAATCACCTATCCTCAGGTCCCTCGTGCCTCAGGCTGGCTCCTTTATGCGCAGCAAGTCACAGTGGAATAAGAGGGGCTGACTGGTAGGGAGGGACCAGAGAGAGAAGGGAAGGTGGGTGGGGGTACTAGTGGTGGTGCTGAGGTGAAGTGAGGGAGGAGTGGGAGGGGAGGGAGAATGAAATGCGAAGTGATGGTCACATAATATGTCTATTTTGTTTCACTCAAGTCATGATATAAGGGAGTTAATATTTGGTAGATAATGCTACATTACACGTTGTATAGTGGCGTCAGATTACAAGCTTTACATAGGTGGTGCTATCAAGGACTGACTCGTGAGAGATGTCTACTGACGTGACAGAAGGACTGAACTGTAACTGTGTTCAACAGATACGGTTGGGGTGGGGGATAAATATAAGTAGTTTTAAAAAGTATACAGTATACCGGTACACAACGAATTACATATAAACTGTTTCATTGACTACAGACATGTAGCTATTTCTGGTATTTTAATATTATTTAGATATGAAATATTTTACCATTCTTACCAAAACTAAAACCATATGATGCAGGGGATGACTTTGAAAGAATTACGCTATATTTTCCTCCCAGTACAGGTCTTTGTCGACGGAGCACCGGCTATGTTGGGTGGTCACCTCAGATTATGGGGCCTTATACATTCTGTGAATCCAGAAATCACAGTGGATCATTGCGTCATTCATCGGTACCCGCTTGGATCAGAAAGCCTGCCTGTTAGCCCGAAGTTAATATTTGACAACGTGTTGAATGTTCTCTACTTCATCAAGCCGACAGACCAGCGTGGTCATGGATCTGTGCAAGGAAATTGGATAGCAGTATCAGGTTCTACTCTATCACACCGATGTTCAGTGGTTGTCACGAGACAAGGTTATACATCGAGTCATCGAGTTCTGAAAAACCATTCTGGTATTTCCAGAACAAAAAGGATCTCTTTTTGCTTCCAATTTTGCCGATAAGAAGTGGCTTGCCTCCCTATTATAATTGGCTGATATATTTGCGGAGCTGAACAGTGGGAATCTGCAGCGCCAAGGGCGAAATACGACGGTCAATAATGTCCGTCGTGCTGTGACTACATTTTTGGGGACTCGGAGATTCTGGATGCGACGCATGGAGAAAGAAGCGATTGCCCAGTTCCCGACCCAAGATCAGTTTGCTCAGGAGAATACTCACTATGATAGAGTACTTCTACAGAACATCAAGGGGGAGATCAATGACCTTTTGAATGGACTCGAGAAAAGTCTGAATCACTACTTTCCGGAGAGTGACCGTGAAACCACTAGCCTTCAGTGGATCATTCTCCCCTTCACTGTACCTGATGAGGCCATTCATGATGAAGATTTCCCTGCCAAGGAGGAGTGGATCACCATGCGAGCCAACGAAGCCTTGAAAATCGAATTTCAAGCCCAATGGTTAGTCTCCATTTCGATTTCACGACCACCTGACCCTCCAAGCCTGGCCAAGATAGCGTTGAAGTTGTTGGTATTGTTCCCCAAAAATCACCTATGCGAGAAGGGGCTCTCGATTGCAGTGGGAATGAAAAATAAAAGCAAATGACTCGCCTGGATGTGGCAAACGATGCCAGGCTGGCACTCTGAGCGACAAAGCCAAAAATTCCCCAAGTAGATGCAACTCCAGCCGTCCCACTGACTAACTGTGACTGTGTCCTTGATGATAAAGATGTCTAATGTTCAAAGACAATAAAGTGAAATAATAATCAAGGGTTCTAATCTGTGCACTGGCTATGAATATTGTCACCGTTTTGTGAAAGAGGGTAACAGGCTTGATGTACACCATATTAAATTGGGTAATGAGCAGAAAAAGAGCCACTTTCTAATCTCCTCTACTGCTATTTCAACCTCTTCATCCCACCGACAACATTGTAATATTCATATTTGCTAGCCTCGTGGCACCACACACAGTTTCGTCATTTCTAAATAAACATCCCTATATGCGCTGAACATGCTGTCCGGGCCCATTTTTGCTCCAAATTAATTTATTCTTCTTCCTCCACCATATAAGCCTGGTATGCATCTGACATTTCACTGTTTCCCAGCATCTACACTTAATTTTTTGTCATGGTTGCTCCTGTCTCTCTTTATCCATCTCACTCCTCTCAGCTTAACTTTGCACACCACAATCATACTATCAGAAAGACCTCCTCATCGTCCTGTCACTGGATTCTCCACTTTTGTTAGTGTTTCTGCCACTACATTCCTTTCTGCACACCACCAAAACCAGTCATGTTTGCGGCCACTTTCGTTGGGCTGAAAAGGGTTAATGGTCATTACTGATTAGCCGAATTTCAATGATGCTTCACGGTGTCAGAGACAAACTATTTCCAAGATTAAACTTAAAAGTTACACACACACACACACACACACACACACACACACACACACACACACACACACACACCACAGAATACATGGAACCTATTCATTTATAAACTGTCTCAAGTTCTGCTGATAAACTTCTGTAAAACTCCTGAACTTCCAAACTGCTTTAGGGTATTACAGAAATCATTTTAACATATACTTTGGAAGTAAAATACTATAAAACACTCCAAAAAAAAAGGGGGGGGGAGAGGGAATGGGGTATTCTGAGTGTGGCCGCCAGTATTTTTGTCGGTGTCCTGCTGCCAAGGCCCCAGTTTATCAATATGGAAATTTTATTTTCAACCAATTCCCTTTTTTCCTCTTGCAGTCACCGTACTATGACTTACAAAATGAAATCCGTTCAGAAGTTTCAACCAAGCTTGTCCACCAGCATCTCTTTATAATGACCCAGTTCCTTAACACAAAAACAACAGAATTTTTTTCCTTTTTGCTTTGAGAGAATGGTAGAAACAAAAAGCAACCTGTGAGGGAATTAATTAAAAGGCTCCGCAGGGACTCGGACATGTCGTTTCCCTTTATAGTCTTGTATTATTTTTTGTTGTGATACAAATTCTTGCTCTCTCTCTCTCTCTCTCTCTCTCTCTCTCTCTCTCTCTGTTTGTCTGTCTGTCTGATTATCCGTCTGTCTGTGTATCTCTCACTCTCAGTATATATATATATATATATATATATATATATATATATATATATATATATATATATATATATATATATATATATATAAATATATACATATATATATATATATATATATATATATATATATATATATATATATATATACATTTATATATATATATATATATATATATATATATATATATATATATATCTATATATATCTATATATATATATATATCTATATACATATATATAACCAAATTATTGTATTTGTTAAAACAAACACAAAAGTGTATATATATAAAATAAAAGACGTCAATTGTACGCAGCCTATGGTCTTGCTAATTGATCACCACTGTATTTCAACCATAAACTAATTTTCAGTCATTTACACACAACTTGGATTTTTTATTATTTATTTTGATATATCATTTCTACATGCTTGTCTGAGGAAACCAAATATACAAAACAAATTAACTGGAACCTGAAGAAGCCCTACTGTCTCCCCCCCACACACTTTTTTTTTTTTTTAACTCATCCTGTTCTGTACTAAGGCCAGCGAGTCCGTTTCCAAGGTTCTATATTCCATCTATTACACATTAAAGAACTTCACAGAACTCCTGGGCAGAAACAAAGCCTCTGGGGCTTGGTTACATATAATTCATATATCTGTGTGTGTGAATGAATTGATCCCAGCAGCCAAAAAAACGTATTTTTCAACTGATTTTCACTATGTTCTGGCGATTTTATTCATCTCAGAAAAAACTTATGGACCTGAAAGAATATTGTCTTCACAAAACACAAGAGAACGATAGCACCATCGTGATAAACGGATTAACGAAGGTTATATCCAGTCTTTCCTCTTCCAAAAATCTGCCATAAAATGAACAAAATCTGAGATTAAAAAAAAAAAAAAAAAGGAACACAACATAAGAGCGAAGAGAGTAAACCTCTCTTACCATATTTTGCTATTTCATTGTGTAAACATTTATTTATTCATTTATTCTTTGGAAATGATGATCCCGTAAAAAAAATTAATGACGGGCTGCATTCTGGCGGACAACATTGGAGATAACTGAAAAGATGCACGTGGTTTAGTTTCAGCCATCAGTCACTGCACAAAGATTTCGTTATTACGTCTATGTGAAGAGTACTTTACTGCTCTGATTCCAATATGATTTTCCACCTCTCACTGAAACTCAGTACCATCGCATATCTGAAGTAAGAATGTAATATAAGACATCATCGTATAGTGAAGCTGTTAATTGTGAGAAATTATGATACTTAGCATCATAACAATGGCAAAGTGACAGTCACATAAAGTAAGGTAATTCTTATCGAGTTTCCTGCTGTGATATATATTTTGAAACATGGGCTGACATACTTTGAAATGGTCTGCTGCGTAATGTATTTCAACATAGAGCAGTATTGTACGTGGTCAAGACTCAAGTCGGACCGAAAATATTTTATCTTCTCATTAAACAAAATTTCCAAATGAAGGTAGAGTACATCCATCTGATTTATTGACAGAACAGTTGGATAAAAATACACTCTCATATGTGGCCATTATTTTGTTATACAAACACCATCACATACTCGTACATCTTGTATCAATTGCTTTCATTCCAGCCAACAGTTGCACTACATTCATCTTCATACGCTTACTTCCACACTCCCAAGACTCATCTCTCGTCAATATTGCAACCCACCTCTTTTGTCTCTATTCATGTATTCACCACAAAACTTTCTCTCCCCAACGTTGTCCAATTTTTTTTCTTTACCTTCTCCTTCCTCATTCATTGACCTGTATAATCAGGTGATGTATTATATTTGTTTGCTTTTGCTACTTCCACAGGATTATATTAATCTTAAGGGCACCTTTTTTTTTTTTTTGCAGGGAAATGATTTTGAAGCTAACCACCTAGTTGAAAAAGTCTCACGTCAACAGATTAAAATCGTCTGTAAATAGCAAGCCAATAGGTGAAAAACGTCATATGATATAAGAGATTAATCTCAGTCTCCATTTGCTCACCAGTCTACCTGTGTATTTATATGTGAATATGTATATTTATATATCAGTGTATCCATTAATATACCCATTTATCTATCTCTGTATCTGTTAACTTTTCCATATGTCTGTCTGCCTGCCTAAAGTGGGTGATGGTCTTTTGGCCAACGTAAAATTTAAGAAGTTACTAAATGTACGGACATTTGTAATATTATGCATTTTCAATGTGGCATTGCCTAAGAAGTTTCATAGGCTTACATAGTAGCCTTTTAGCCTATATCAGCATTTACATAATTGTCGAGCATATTCACAGGTGGCAACATGCACGGAGGTACCACATTAACTGAATAGCAATATATGGTGCTGGATTAACTTTAAGAGTCTAAGACTGATAAATGTTCTGACATGGTAAGTACTGCCACTCGGTTCACCTATATATCTATAATTGTTCAACTTAATTCAGAAACAAATAAGAGGACAGGGCTGACGGAGGAAGAGGAGGTTGATTCACCAACCTATTTACAAGTAATTACCTGATGTAACAAATATTTATTTTGCAGGAATTAAAAGGAAACCAGACTTCAGATTCTCATATATCTCGTATTGTCTTGGTAAAAACAAACCTTACTTCCAAGAGGAAAATACTGTAAGTTACTTGTAAGCCGGGGTATAGAGATCCCTCAAGCCAAACAAGGATATGGTGTGAAGTAGTGAGTAAATATGAGCAGGCTAAACTCAAGGAGGTAAATGTAGCCATACCAATACAAGAGTCCGTCAAGTCAAATCTTTTCGTCTGGCGGTAACAAGAACGAATATTAAAAACAATGCATAAGACACCTTTGATAGCAGAACTCAACCCAGCAATACTGCAAGGGGTAAGAAGTAGTTTTTGATTGGGGGAGCCTGGGATTGAGGGACGAACCCTGGGGGACCCACCATCTACTGTAGTTTATATGGTGCGAGTGAAGGTGCACAAAATTTCGTGTGCCTACGTACTGTAAAAACTTGTCCCCGCTGGAGGGTTCCAGCCCTGCCTAAACGTGGCTGGAATGAATGTTAATCAGTATCCAAAATTCGTGTTACTAGATTAGAAACATGACCATGCATAAAGGCTTCAACTAAGACCTTCCGTGGCCACCATCCCTCCCTTACCCCTAGTGGAGTGGCTTTTGGGGTCACCTTCCTATAACGTGGCCTCAGTAATGATCTACTGTAATGTTTTTTTTTTTTTTACAGATAGCTGTCACTTTCCTCCTAGGGGATGTTTCCCATCACTTTTGGAGGGTGTCATCGGGAATCCCACTCAACTCAAAACGTGACCAGTGTAAACGTCTACAAACGTGCAAAATTTTGTATTCCTAACCTAAAAACTGTGGTCGTGCCTAATGGCTCTGCCGGGATCCCCAGAGGATGCCACCGCCTTCCCTCAGTATTCTAAATTTCATGGTCCTCAGTAAAAAACGTGGCCGTGCATGACGAACGACTTTGACCGGGCCCACCAGGGGCAGTTCCCTGTGAGGGGCGGTTCTCAGAGAAAGCACTTTGCTTGTACCGTGGCATAGGTGAAGCTCTACCATTATGCAAAAATTCGTATTCCTAGGGGAAAAAAAATAAAAGCCGTGCCTAACGGGTTTTGGTGGAAAACTCGGAGACCACCGCACACTTGGGGGCCGCCCTCGAGGATCTCACCCTGCCTGAAGCCTGGTCCACGGAGAGGTCTACCAGAGTGCAAATTTTCGCTTTCCTAACATTCCTTCATTAAGGCCTGGACTCCACTCTGCAAGAAAGTACAGTAACTCTGTGAGTGAGTGACGGAATGAGTAACGGAGTTTGTGATATGCACTATATCTGGCCGTCCCCGTGGGTGCAGTAATGTAAATAAATGAATAAATAAATATAATAACGAGCTTTCTAACCGCTTTTCTTTAGGATGTCCTTCAAGGAATTTTCGTGGTTTATCATACACTGGTACATTACATACTGAACTTTAATCCATTAGACTAGGCAGGCAAATCTTGCAAAGCCAAGAAGAATGGGTAATCTTTACGGTTGTGAAAGTTTTACGAGTAACTGACACAAAACATGGCTGTAGAGGCCATATTCTTGTGGACTGAGGAGGTTCCTTAGCTCCTCTTCCATTGTGGTATATTTCTGCACGCTTCATACGAATCGTCTCATGCATGTCATATTCAGCATAGCAGAGAATATTAATCGTTTCAATACGATGACGTCTTTTAGGCCCATGTATTTTTCTCTTGATACCTCCAGACGTCTTCGAACTGATAGGGTGAGATAAGGCCTTCAATAACCCGTTCACTATCCTGGGTCTCACCTGAAATGAATAAGATCATTTGGGGCAGCAAAACTAAACCAATATATGAAGGACGTCTTTAGGATGGAGGGTCCTCCTATACCCAACAGAAAACCACCTTGGGAATATTGATGAAGTGGGAACTGTGGTTGTGTTTATCATTGAACTTAAACTGCATATGAAATTGCTTCATACTCTTCTCATCACCCATATAGTTAACAAGCATTTTAAAACAAAATTAGAGCGAATACTAACCCCTTCACTACTCTGATATATTTCATACATAGTTCTCAATAATTTCAGGGATATTTATTAAATATAGAAGAGACTGCTCGAACTGCAAGAGCTAGAGCTAGATATCGTCTTCACCAACTCCTTCAGTACTAGAGCTAAATAAAATCGTCTGCTGGCCACAACAGTGATTTTAAATAGATGTCACCGTCACCGTACTGTTGGAGTTAGAGAATACGAAAAAACAAAAAGATCCTTGACACATATTCACTCCTATGAAGACCTGCACACTACATCAAAATACCGTCTGGGAATAGGGCTCCTGGTATCGGTAGAAGAGAGACGCGGACTGGTAGCGGAAGGCATGAACGGATGAAGAAAATTTACTTGTAGACTATTTTTTTTTCGCCCTTGAAATAAGATTCTGTTCAAAGTGGAGATCTCTCTTGTACTGACGGGGTTATTAAGAGCTATATCCATCTTCATTAACTTGTCACATCTCTCGCAGGATGACAGGAATCGTTGGGAATTAGCAAGAAGAAGACGCAATTAAGGTCCTTCTGCTGAATGAGTTACAAGGGAGGTAAAAACTGAGTAGCTGTGACATGAGTACAGGTACTGGAGAGTAGAAAGAAGCAAAGAGAAAGGATTAAACATACGGTAATACAATAAAACCCCTCAATACGGTGGCATGTTTTGTATTATAGTCTTGTTCTCTCCAGGCAATAATCCTTCAGCTTAGAATCAGCTTTTGGATGTGGAGGGGGTTAGATAATAATATTCATTAATCCGACACTACTATCAGGGTTACCTAAAATACATCCAATAATAGTAAGAATAAATCAACAATAAAGGACGTTCTCCAGCTTGGGGAGGAGGGAAGTGTTATGTACAGTATGCAAAATCTACTACAATGGAAATATTTGGAATCCACATGTAGAGAGACTGATACTGGTGGTGGAGAGCGAGGGGGAGCAGAGGACGGAGAAAAGGATCAGAATTAATGGAAAAGCTAAAAGAGAAACAATATACTGAGTGTATAGGACTGGATTTGGATGGGAGGGAGGAATGGAGAGGAAGGAAGCATTAAAGGAAGAAGAGAGAGAGAGAGAGAGAGAGAGAGAGAGAGAGAGAGAGAGAGAGAGAGAGAGAGAGAGAGAGAGAGAGAGAGAGAGAGAGAGAGAGAGAGAAAGTGAGAGATGATATAACACTGGAATGCAGTGATTTCAAAAAGGGGGGGGGAGAACAAGAAATAAAGTAATGCAGGAAGTAAAAAAAAAAAAAAGAGGTAAATAGGAATGAGGAAAATAAAGGAACTATAGAAGACGAAAGAAGTGCAAGGAGGAGAGAAAAGCGATATCATCTGAGAGCAGAAGAAATGGAAGCACCCATACGCAGAAAGAGAACGGCATAGAAATGGATAATCTGGTATACAGAGTGCACGAAGTGATGTAGAAGGAGAGGACGTGAAATGTGAGAAGAGGGTTGAAGTGCAAGAAGAGAGAATATGATGATGATATTAAGAAAGAGGAAGAACGGAAACAGAGACGACAGTAGAGAAAAGATAATCGAGTAGAGAAGGTGTAGACAGAATAATAATAATAATAATAATAATAATAATAATGTTGTTGTTGTTGTTGTTGTTGTTGTTATTATTGTTATTGTTGTTGAAGCTGATGCTGTTGATAAACCCCAGTCCACCTAGCCAAGCATACACGTCAACAGCAGGAAAATAGTTGTCCCTATGGGGCTGATTCATAGGTTCCTTACACCGTTAATGTTGTGGCTGCGTTTCTGTATGGTATGTGCTGTGTAGTGCTCTGTTATGTGTGTCATGTTGTGTGGATCTCTTCAACAAGCGGGGAAGGATAAAACAAGCGAGAATAATAGCAAGAAGTTCATGGAGAGGAGAGAAGTGCAACGAAAGGAAATCTGTGAAATAAACAGGAAATGAAAAGAAACGGCAAATTGATTAAACGAATGACGAGTATTAAACATTGATAAAATGTCAAAAAGGAGAACACAGAAAGAAGGGAATAAGAGAGGTGAACGATGAACGGATGAATGGTGATGTCACTGAGGAAGAGAAGGAATGAAAACAGAGGTGGGATGGAAAAAGTGACAAAGAAGAATATGATGAAAAGAATGAAAACATGATAATACTGAATGAACAACGAGAGGGGAGGATTGCATGAGAAAAATAAATGATGATATTAGGTACGAATGAGAGAAGAAACTGATATGAAATGTGAGTAAGGGTTTAAGAAAGAGGAAGGAAATGATAAGAACACTCGGAGAGGAGAGAAGCGCAAGGAAGAACAAAATAGTTATGTTACTGGAGAACGGGTGGAATTAAGACTGAGAGAGAGAGAGAGAGAGAGAGAGAGAGAGAGAGAGGGGGGGGGAAGGAAAAACAGGTAATGAATTGTGAAGGTAACCTACAAAAAGGGGAAAAAATGAAGGGAATATATAAAGAGAAGGAAAGTGAGAGGAATGAAGAGAGTATCAACAGGGTGAAGGAGAGCAAAAGCTATGAGGGAAAGGAAAACTGGATAAATTATGTCTATATAATAAAAACTGGGAGGAGATCGATAATCATATATGAGACAAAAAGATCAGGAAAGAAGGGGTGAAAACAGGCAGAGATAGAGATGACTGAAGTGACAAGCTTATAAAAAGACTGGGAAAAAAAATATATATAGTCATAGGAAAAATGAACAACGAAGATAGGGTACGACGATATCCGAAACGGCCAGTATAGTTTGTGAAATCCCAAGATGATTAAAGATTAACATATTTTCATCTTCATACCCATGCCTACAGTATCGATACCTCTTATAAAATGTCAGTCGTGCGATATACAGCATCATCAAGAAGCAGGTTTACCGTCGTGGAGATATATCATTTAGTGCGTTCAGAATGTTTCAAGAAAAGTGTGCACCAATGCTTTTTTATTTTCTTCTTCTTCCTTTTTGAGAGACTGTACAAGAGTGCAAGTAGATCAGAGAGATGAAGGAAGCAGAGGAAAGGGTAATGTTGTCCAGTGTTAGTAGTGAAAGAGGGTGAAAGCAAGTAAAAACATCGAATTAAAGAAGAAACTGATGATGACAGTGAACAAAAAGTGTGAAAAAAGGAGAAAGGGATACAAGGAGTAAGTACAGTGAAAAGGAGAGTAAAAAAAGAGAAGACAAAGGAATAACCGATGTTTTGGGTGAAGGAAGTGTAATGGCAAATGTTTTCGTACAGCGCATTAGACTCTATTGATAATTATCGAAGTCATGATCATATTCAAGCGGAAAAAACACGTAATCCTAACCTTTTGCGTGTTCCGCCACAAATATTATGCAGGGTATTGCAAAGGTCTGTAAAAAACTAATATATTCAACCATTCCATTAAAATACATGACGCAATGCGAAAAGGATCTTCATAAAAATTTCCGATGCTCGTTTTTCGAGACCTTGACAACAGAAAATGAAAAAATGTTTTTATATGTTCATTTTTGTGCATTTAGATATTCATAGCCCCTGCGGGAAGAGTTTGGGTGGTCAGTAATATATATTGCAGTCAATGTCGATGGCTCAGTACGCAATTAATGTGGAAAAAAAGTTTGTAATGATTTTCTGTGGATTTTGCATTTGAGGTATTTTTGCTTTCAGTGATTGTTTTCTTTTTCACGATCTCTTTATCATTCGCCTAACTGTTGATGGTATTTCTAGGACTACTGCTGCTGCTGCTACTACTACTACTACTACCAAAAATAACAGTAATCATCCTTGTCTTCATCATCATCATCATCATCATCATCATCATCATTATCATCCGGACCTCTTTTCCCACCCTTGGGCAGGGTGAGGAGTAGCAACGTCCAGACAGCCAATGTTTTCCCAATTCAATGGGCACGTTCCATTCACTCATCTTTCAAGCCCTCGAAATCCTGGCTCCACCAGACAGGTCAAAAAATTTCATCACGTTCTTTAGCTTCATATATAATAATAAGAATATAATAATAATAATAATAATAATCATCATCATCATCATAATAACAATAATAATAATGAATTAATATTATTCTTTTTATCATCATCTTCATTTTCATCATCACAACCATCATTCCCGTGTGCAGGTATTTTTTTATTATAATACTTAACTATTCCTTTCAAAACAGTTTCTCTCTCTCTCTCTCTCTCTCTCTCTCTCTCTCTCTCTCTCTCTCTCTCGCTAAGAAAGCATTGTTAGCGCCAGTTCGTGTACCTTAGTATGTAATAGTTTTGTGCAGAAGACTAGTTTAGGGCAGGTGCTCAATGTAAGGCAGCGTCCACACGTGTGCTCAAACATATGTTGGCAACACAGCTGGTAACATGTTCGGGAACATGTTTGCAGCAGTATTTGGACAGATGTATGCAAACATGTTTCAGTGCAGTTTCGAACACTGGCAGCAGAGGTGCTGGGATAAGTGTGTCCATACCAGGCAGCTGAGACTTCATTATGATTTTATTTTTTTATGCGACGAAGAAGGAACCAAAGGCCATGAGCCAGCAATAAGAGAAGAACAAAATACAAGAGAGAGCCAAATTCAAGATCCATTCATTTCGAGATGCCTGGACACACTGAGTTTGAAAGACTGGAGATCATAGGCAGCAGGATATACAGACAGAGGGAGACAGTTCCAGAGTTGACCTGTTGCATAAATGAAGGACTGGGAGTAACGGTTAACTCTTGCATTAGAGAGCTGGATAGAAAAGGGATGAGAAGTTGCTGCTAGACGGGTGCTACGCCCCCGTCGTAGAGGTTGAGGAATGCATGCAGACAGTTCAGAGGAGCGGTGACCATTAAAGTAGCGATAAAAAAGAAATAAAGATACAACTGTGCAGCGAAGAGACAGAGGTTGAAGGGAGTCAGTAAGAGGAGGAGAGTTCATGAGACGAAAAGCCTTTGAATCCACCCTATTGAGAAAAGCTGTATGTGGGGAGCCTCCCCACACATGAGAGTTGTACTCCACACAGGGGCAGATAAAACCTGTGTATTGAGTCAAAAATTGTGCAGGGGTAAAGAAAGAACGGAGTCGGCTTAGCACACCCAATATCTCGGAAGCAGATTTTATAAGAGATGTAATATGATCTTTCCAAGATAAATCCCGAGTAAATGAAACCCCAAGCATGTTCAAGGATGATGCAGGATTAAGCTGAATATTATTAAACATTAGTGGGTATACCTGTGGAAGATTTTGATGGGTTGATAGGTGTAAGAACTGAATCTTAGATGCATTAAAAAAACAAGATTATTTTTACCCCAGTCAGAGATACGAACCAAGTCAGACATTAGGTGTGCCATAGCCTCATCCCTTGTTTGTTGAAGTAACTGCTGAGATGGGCGTTGTGGGAACCAAATGGAAAGGTGAAGGGTGGAGTCATCAGCGTATGAGTGGATAGGGTTAGATGTACAGCTTAGAAGGTCACTGATGAATAAAAGGAAAAGAGTTGGTGATAGGACAGAGCCCTGAGGAACACCACTGTTGATAGATCTAGGAGAAGAACGATGGCCGTCTACAACAGCGACTATAGAATGACCAGAAAGGACGCTAGCGATGAAGGCGCAGATAGAAGGATAGAAATCGTAAGAGGGCAGTTTGGAAATTCAAGATTTATGCCAGACTCGATCGAAAGCCTTTGAGATGTCA
Organism: Coenobita brevimanus; assembly: GCF_032717465.1. Classification (NCBI taxonomy): domain Eukaryota; kingdom Metazoa; phylum Arthropoda; class Malacostraca; order Decapoda; family Coenobitidae; genus Coenobita; species Coenobita brevimanus. The sequence goes on along the minus strand of NC_136987.1, from coordinate 15,157,436 downwards.
AGTGCAATGGCAAAGCTTTCGCCAAAGTCCCGAAAGGAGGATGACCATGAGTCTGAAAGGTAGGTGAGACGATTGCCAGTGGAGAGTCCCTGACGGAACCCGTACTGACGATCAGAAAGAAGGTTGTGATATGAAAGATGCCTTAAATTTTTTTCTATTGAGAATTGATTCGAAAACTTTTGAAATACAGGACGTTAAAGCAATTGGACGATAGTTGGAGGGTTGGGAGTGGTCACCCTTCTTTGGGACTGGCTGAATGAGAGCAAACTTCCAGCAAGAAGGAAAGGTACAAGTTGACAGACAAAGGCGAAAGAGTTTGCCTAGACAGGGTGTAAGCACAGAGGCACAGTTCTTGAGAACAACAGGAGGGACTCCATCAGGCCCATATGCCTTATTAGTATTGAGGGCAGTGATGGCAGAAAATACATCAGGCAAAGAAATTTTAATGTCAGGCATGAGGAAGTCAGAGGCAGGAAGTGATGGAGGAACAGCACCGGAATCGTATAAAGTGGAATTGGAGTAGAAAGTCTGTGCAAAGAGATCTGCTTTATCAGTAGAAGAAATAGCTACAGAACCATCAGAGTAGAAAAGAGGAGGGAAGGATGATGAGGTAAAGGTGTTAGAAATGTTTTTGGCAAGGTGCCAGAAGGAGCGGGAAGAACTCGGGTTGGAGAGTTGAGAGCATTTAATATGGATGAAATTATTTTTAGGAGAGTGAAGAACAGACTTAGCACGATTCTGGGCAGAAACGTAAAGATGATGTGATTCAAGGGTGGGTTGGCTCTGGTACCTTTTGTAGGCCCTCTCCTTGTTGCGGACAGCATTAGAACAAGCGTGATTAAACCAAGGCTTTCTTGCGTTAGTCAAAGGATATGGTTAGTCAAAGGATATGAGAAAGGAATGTATGCCTCCATGCCCGTGAGAATAACCTCCATAATGCGCAAAGCACACCCTGATGGCTCCCGGGCATGGAAGCAATAATCATTCCAGGGAAAATCAAAGAAGTACTGCATGAGGGCCTCCCAATCCGCGGCTCCAAAATGCCACAGGCGACGTTTCCCTGGAGGGTCCACAGGCCGTACCGGAGTGATAGGACAGGTTAAGGTGATAAGGTTGTGATCAGAGGAGCCCAACAGAGAGAAAAGATTAACAGTGTAAGCAGAAGGAATAGTTGTAAAGAAGAGGTCAAGTATGTTGCAGCTCTCTCAAAGACGATCTAGGATATGAGTAGGGTGCTGTACAAGCTGCTCTAGGTCATTAAGGATAGAAAAGATGTAGGCTTGTTCAAGGTAGATCAGTGAAAGGAGAGGAGAGCCAAAAGTGGTGGTGAACATTGAAATCTCCTAGAATGGAGATTTCAGAGAAAGGAGAAGTGGATAGAATGTTTTCCATCATAGAAGTAAGATAGTCGAAGATTTTTTGATAGTCAGTAGAATTAGGGGATAAGTAAACAGCACAGATCTATTTAGTCAGAGAATGACATGAAAGCCGAAGCCAGAGTGTAGAGAATTCAGAAGAATCGAGTTCAGGAATACGAGAGCAAGATAAGTCGTTGCGTATATATACACAACAGCCACCTTTGGCTTTGAAATGAGTATAGAGAAAATAGGAGGATACAGAAAAGGATTTGGTGTCAGTTGCCTCAGACAGCTGAGTCTCAGTTAGAAAAAGAAGGTGAGGTTTAGAGGAGGAGAGGTGGTGCTCAACAGAGCAAAAGTTAGAGGAAAGGCCGCGAATATTGCAGAAATGAAGAAGAAGAGAGTCAGACAGTGGTTCCAGGCACCTCGAGTCGTCACCGGGAGAGGGGCGGAAAGTGGGGGCATTTATGGTCCCCCCCCCCCTGGAGACTCCGAGGCTGGATGTTGCCAACATGATCTGAACGCTGCTGCTCCCAACATGTTTGCAGCTTGTTCGTTACTGTGTTGCTTACATGTTGCCAGCACTTGTTTGAGCACACGTGTGGACGCACACTAAGAAAAATAGCCACTAAATTACTGTTGGGAGAGTCAAAGGGGGCATACAGAACACATAGGGCCAAAGGTGCAGGTGCTCACGCGCTCCCAGCTCCCCTCTCTGGGTGTGCCTGAAATGTAAATCTGTAAACCAAAGTTTAATGAGCGGAATTTAAATGACAAAATACATATCTAAACGTGTCCTTCCGGCAACAACACTGTAACATGTTACTTTCATCGTTAGCAAGAAGATATTGATTACGTGTTGCCCTCCTCATGGTCAAGACAATTCTAATTTTCTTTTCCAGCTTAAGTCAAGCAGTTTTATTCAAATGAGAATGTTTTTTGTGCCCAGATGTGTGAATACTGTAGCCAGTAGTTAACATCTTCAGCTGCGTGAGTGGGTGAGCATCTACTTTGTATGTGATGTCTTTAAGACGCCTAATATGAGTGTCTTTAAGCCTTTGGTAATATTACATTAGCCGGTGGATAAGTTACCAACAGACTGATTTCGGTACCCAGAGTTTAAATATCAAGTTGATAAATACAGCTTGACCCACACTTGGTTAATATGCACGGTATCCGCCTGTTTAATGGATAACTTATTTACTGGGTGGCTAACCCTAGAACGTCTTGAAGTGAGTGTTATTTTTTGTAGTTTCACATCTCAAATCCGTTCTGATCCAGCAAGCGATATGATCCAGGAAGAGTTAAAAGAAGGCATTTTCTTGGGCTGATACGGATCATTTTATTCAAATGAGGTAAATGTAAGTACAAATAACCTTAGTGACAAATAAGAGAACACCTGAAGTACGAAGAGAAACAGTGGAGAGCTTTGACTCCAGGGACCGACTCACAAGAACTTCGCAGGACATTAACTCTCTCACGGTCGCATATTCTCTAGCAACTTATTCCAGCTGACTGCAGACGATTATTGTATTAAAATGGGCAACATTCATTATCTCATGATCTGAACAACCGAGAAACTCTATGCCAGCTGACGCCAGACGATTTTCTTAAGCTTAAATGGATTATGCGAGTCTTATGTGTTAATACTGGTACCAGTAGCTATCTCCTGGCCGGGATTGGTCTGGAATTCTATTCCATGTAACATTAGGCGATGCAGATAATTTCTGAGCGTGTCAGAGAAGTCTGAGAAAGTTGAGGAAAAGTTTGGGAGCAAGTGCATCAAGGGCTCATCATAGGCATAAAATATCACAAAATAAAGAATACAGGGAGGGTGCAACACTCCTGCCCACCACTTGCTGTAAGTGCTAAACATTTGACTGTGGTCTGCTGCCTTCACCTTCAAGCATTTGTTTTCAAAATCAAACTGCTTCATTGTTTCCTGATCCATAACCATTTGGGCAAGGTTGATCAAATGTGGATTATATTTTAGGTGCCCTTGCCCTGTGAACTTGATCTTTTTTTTTTTTCAAAATTTTCTATCCCTTCCACACGCATTATTCTTACCAAAAATTTAGTCTAAATCGGATAGATAAATGTTCAACTTGACCTTGCAACGAGACCTTGTCCTTTGATCTGTTGTTTAAAAAAAACAGCAGTTCAACCACTTTGCTGATCCTGAATCCCTCGATCAGGTTGGTCCAAATAGATCAATATTATTGTAGCCATTTTGTTCACGCACACCCAAACAGACATTTTTTTTTTGCCATGCCCTGTGACCTTAACCTTTTACTAACCTTTCTCTAAATCAAATCCCGTTGTTCTTGACTTACCCTCAACCCTTCCACCAAGTAACACCTAAATCAGATAAAAACTGCTTAAGTTGGCCACGCTAGGTGAAATGTATTCGAGCCTTGTGATTTTCATCTTCACCCATTGTTCTAAAAAACGACAGTTCAGTCCCTTCTTTGATCCTTAACCCATCAGTTAAATTTAATTAAAACTGGAAAAATACTTTTTAAGTTATATTGTTCGCTCGCGCGCACACACACACACACACACACACACACACACACACACACAAATGTCGACCAACACATCGCAACTGCTCTATCATGGCAGGCGCGGGTGCAGTGAATTAAGACAGGTGCAGCCTCCGTGTCAGCGCCAGGTACGGATACGACAATAATTGTGGCTACAGACAGAGATGAACCAAATTTCCACCACATCGGGACTGGTGAAGACGTTGGTGACAACATGACTCTCCTGAAAGAACCTACTCGCCTCAGCAGTGAACAAGTATTATTATCTTCTTGTTTCTTACCTTTTACTATGAATACATTCAGTAAGATAGAATAACTATTTACATACAACTTATTAAGCAGCCTAGTTGAGCACGCATTATAACTGCACACACCAGTAGCTGATAGTCAACTATTCCTGCAGGACTGACCGTTAAAAATGTTAATTCTTGCTGCCACCAGTCGTCCCGTTGATTATTTAGTATTGTAGTTTCCAGTTTTCAGCTATAAAATTATTACCACCAGTCATCTGTACTGAGTTTATTCTTGCTACCTTCAGCCTTTTCCATTCAATTTATTTTAGCTGTTCCCAGCCCATTTTTTTTTTTTTTTTATGCTGGGAAGAAGGAACCAAAGGTCATGAGCCTGCAATAACTGCTCCTTCCAAGAGAAAAACAAAATACAAGAGAGAGCCAAATTCAAGATCCATTCATTTCGAGATTCCTGGACACTGCGTTTGAAAGATCGGAGATCCTAGGAAGTAGGAAATACAGACAGAGGGAGACAGTTCCTGAGCTGACCTGTTGCATTAATGAAGGACTGGGAGTAACGGTTAACTCTTGCATCAGAGAGTTGGACAGAAAAGGGATGAGAGTTTGCTGCCAGACGGGTGCTACGCGCCCGTCGTAGAGGTGGAAGAATCCAAGCAGACAGTTCAGAGGAGCAGCGATCATTGAAGTAGCGATAGAAAAGAGATAAAGATGCAACAGTGCGGCGAAGAGACAGAGATTGAAGGGAGCCAGTAAGAGGAGGAGAGTTAATGAGACGAAAAGCCTTTGACTTCACGCTATTGAGAAGAGCTGTATGTGGGGAACCTCCTCACACATGGGAGTTGTATTCCACACAGGGGCGGATAAAACCCGTGTATAGAGTCAACAATTGTGCAGGGGTAAAGAAGGAACGGAGTCGGCTTAGCACACCTATTCTCTTGGAAGCAGATTTTACAAGAGATGTAATATGATCTTTCCAAGACAAGTGTATCTCAGCTGCATCCAGTCACTTTATTCAGCTAAGGGAAAGGATCGGTGTGGCGTGGTTATCTTCAGGGTGCGCCTTATCCAATCAAGGAGATGGATGTGGAGCGAGTCTGAGGCAATACTTCTTCTGGGGACATAAATTGGTTAATGAGGACGGAAGGGTACGTATTTTACAAGCGAGGGAGGGAGAGGATGGCAAGTGAAGAATAATTATACAATTATTACTGAACGAGTGGCAGCAGAGATGATGCTGGATTGATAAATAGAAATTCATTATATATATATATATATATATATATATATATATATATATATATATATATATATATATATATATATATATATATTGTTACGGAACAGAGAAAGATAATGTACACTTTAAGTGAGAATACTAATAATCACTACTGTCCCGTAAAGGTCCAGGTTCAAAATAAAAGAGTTAGGTAAAATTACAAGTTAAAGTTTAATGCTCAAACTAACAACAAAACATTCAGGACTCATAAGGATAATGTAATGGCAAAAAACGGGTTAAATATATGGTTAACTGCAATAGCCTCTATTAACACGAAATTAGCATGAGTAAATTTATCTAAGTCAGCCCTGTTAAAATGAGATACCAGATAATACTCAGTGAATGCCAGATATATTATTACAGATACAAAATATTATTAATGATGGCTGATAGTAAAACTTTACACTAAGCACAAAAACCTCACTAGGCCTACAAATTAACACCTTGTGCTACACAGTACAAGAAAAAATGCAACAACAGTTATACTCAAATTACACACAGCTGCTAGATGGTTGGAGACTTCCTGAGCACTCACAATAATAATAACTGCACAGTGGAGGACAGAGATGTGAGCAAAATGAGGAGTAGATCTAAGTGGCAATAATGCAGAGACTGAGCTCATTATATAGGGGCCAGCAGAGCTTGATACAACTTGTAAGAAGGACGCGCAAATGAAGCATAGGGGACAAAGAGTTGACAATCCTGCTCTGAACAACAGGAAGGACGACTTACTCTACTATAATGGTAGAAGGGAGGACTGAGGCAGAACACGCTCGTGATCAAACATGCAGCATACTGTGCATTAAAATTACACAAAGGATGATGAAATCATAGGCTATGTAACACCTCTCCACAAAGAAAAAGAAATTTACAAAGGAAATTTCTTATTACTCTAAAACAATCTGTCTAAAGTCTAGATAAGCAATCTGCAATAACATTTTCTTTCCCCTTGACATGTTGTATGTCTAATGAATACTCCTGAAGAAGTAGACTCCATCTTGTCAATCTCTGATTTTTATCTTTAAACTTACTAAGGAATTTCAGTGGGTTATGATCGGTATAAATGACTATGGGGTCAAAACCAGAACACAAATAAAATGAAAAATGCTGTAAACCCAAAATCAAGGCCAAAAGCTCTTTCTCAATAGTTGAGTAGTTCTTTTGAGGTGGAGTGAACTTCTTACTGTAATAAGATACAGGGTGTTCAATTCCCTGATCATCCTCTTGCAGCAAAACAGCCCCAGCTCCTGTATCACTTGCATCAACAGCCATCTTAAAAGGCTTAGCAAAATTTGGAGTAGCGAGCACTGGCTGACTTAATAGGATAGCTTTAAGTTTGCTTAAAGAGGATTCACAGTTATCGGTCCAGATAAAATTTAACTCCCTTTCTCAGTAGGTCTGTAAGTGGTGATACAAGAATAGAAAAGTTAAGAACAAATCTCCTGTAATAACCTACCATTCCCAAAAATCTTTGTAGCTCTTTCCTACTTTTAGGTCTGGGAAGATCACTTATAACCTGAACCTTAGCTCCTGGTGGTGCAACATGTCCATCACCAATTACATACCCAAGGTACTGAACTTTAGCTTGACCAAACTCACACTTTGATAAATTAGCTACAAGATTAGCATGAACCAAACGCTCAAGAAATTTACTGACATGGCATAGGTGATCTTTCCAGTTGTCACTGAAGATTAATAAATCATCAATATAAACAACACACCCTGCCAAACCCTCTGTTACAACATTCATGAGCTTCTGAAATGTGGCTGGTGCATTCTTCATACCATATGGCATTACAGAACATGCAAAAATCTTTCCTAGTGTTACAAAACATGAGATCTCCCTAGCACGTTCAGTCATAGGTACTTGCCAGTATCCCTTTAACAAATCAAAATTACTTATGTACCTAGCCTTTCCGATCTTGTCTATGCAATCTTCCAAGCGAGGGAAAGGGTAAGTGTCTGTTTTGGTTATCTGATTAACACGTTTGTAGTCGATGCAAAGCCGCTGTGACCCACCTGGCTTAGGGACCAGAGTGACAGGAGAACTCCACTCGCTCTGACAGGGCTCAATCATCTTGTGGTCCAACAGGTAGCCAAGCTCCTTCTGGATGAGAGGAACTTTCACTGGGTTCACACGGTAAGGAGGCAATTTAATTGGCTTTGCGTCTCCAACATCGACATCATGCATCAACACAGTGGTTCTTCCTGGAGTGGCACGGAACACTTGCGGGTACTCCTGCAGTAATGCCGAAAACTCCTGCCTTTCCTTGGGAGCTAGATGAGAAAGCTTAGTCTGGAGATCATTCATGATATCAGGATTCTTCCCCAAACTATCACTCAGGCTCATGCTGCATGGGAGAACTTCACTTGCAGACTCGGGTGGAACAGCTACAGTGCAGACTGGATTATTTTCGTCCCGCTTGTGATATAACTTTAGCATGTTGATGTGACAAAGTTGCTTGTTCTTTCTACGATCTGGTGTGGCGATGACATAGTTGACATCACTGAGTTTCTTCTCCACGAAATAAGGACCACTAAACTTGGCTTGAAGAGGTTGCCCATGCACTGGTAGCAGAATCAAAACCTGATCTCCTGGCTGAAAGTGGCGTAACCTGGACTTCTTGTCATACCAAGTCTTCATCTTCTCCTGAGCAGCTCCTAAATTCTCTCTCGCCAGCTGTAAAGCAGTGGACAGCCGTTCTTTGAACTTCATCACATACCCCAGCAGGTTGACGTCATCTTCCTCTGACAGCCAGCATTCCTTGAGTAGCTTAAGGGGTCTTCTTACTTCATGGCCAAACAGTAGTTCAAAGGGTGAGCAGCCCAGTGATTCATTTGGAGATTCTCTTGCGGCAAACACAACGAATGGAAGACCTTTATC
>NC_136987.1:15005026-15149024 GCF_032717465.1 Coenobita brevimanus | reverse complement strand
TTGTAGACTATTTTTTTTTCGCCCTTGAAATAAGATTCTATTCAAAGTAGAGAAATCTCTCGTACTTAAGAGGTTATTAAGAGCTATATCCAGCTCCATTAGTTTCTCACATCTCTCGTAAGCTGACAGAAATCGTTGGGAATTAGCAAGAAGGCGCAATATAACGTCCTCGGCTGAATTAGTTACAAGGGAGATAAAAACTGAGTCTTGACAAGAGTACTGGTATTGAGGAGTAGAAGGAGAAAAGGAGGAAGGATTAAACGAACACAGTACATCCACTCAAAACAGTGGCGTGCATTGTATTACACTCTTGTTTTCTCCAGGCAATAATTCTTCAGCATAGAATAGGCTTTCGGATGTGGAGGGGTTAGATAATAATTTTCATTAACCCCACACTACTATCAGGTTTACTTAAAATGAATCCAAAGACAGAAAGAATAAATCAACAATAAAGGATGTTCTCCAGCTTGGGGAGGAGGGAAGTGTTATGTACAATATGCAAAATCTACTACAATGGAAATATTAAGAATGCTCGTGTAGAGAGACTGATACTGGTAGTGGAGAGCGAGGGGGAGCAGAGGACGGAGGAAAGGATCAGAGTTAATGGAAGAGCTAAAAGGGGAACAATATACTGAGTGTATAGGACTGGATTTGGATGGGAGGGAGGAATGGAGAGGAAGGAAGCACATTAAAGGAAGAAGAGAGAGAGAGAGAGAGAGAGAGAGAGAGAGAGAGAGAGAGAGAGAGAGAGAGAGAGAGAGAAAGTGAGAGATGAGATAACACTGGAATGCAGTGATGTCAAAAAGGGGGGGGGAGAACAAGAAATAAAGTAATGCAGGAAGTAAAAAAAAAAAAAAGAGGTAAATAGGAATGAGGAAAATAACTAGGGAATGTGAAAATAGTGGAAGAAGAGAGAAGAGCGATATCATCTGAGAGCAGAAGGAACGGAAGCACCTATACACAGAAAGAGAACGGCATAGAAATGGATAATGTGGTATACAGAGTGCACGAAGTGATGTAGAAGGAGAGAGGACATGAAATGTGAGAAGAGGGTTGAAGTGCAAGGAAGAGAGAATATTTTGATGATAATAAGAAAGAGGAAGAACGGAAACAGAGACGACAGAAGAGAAAAGATAATCAAGTATAGAAGGTGTACACAGAATAATAATAATAATAATAATAATAATAGTAATAATAATTATAATATGTTGTTGTTGTTGTTGTTATTGTTGTTGTTGAAGCTGATGCTGTTGATAAACCCCAATCCACCTAGCCAAGCATACACGTCAACCGCAGGAAATTAGTTGTCCCTATGGGGCTGATTCATAGGTTTCTTACACGGTGAATATTGTGGCTGCGTTTCTGTATGGTATGTGCTGTGTAGTGCTCTGTTATGTGTGTCATGTTGTGTGGATCTATTCAACAAGCGGGGAAGGATAAAACAAGCGAGACGAATAGCAAGAAGTTCATGGAGAGGAGAGAAGTGCAACGAAAGGAAAGCGGTGAAATAAACAGGAAATGAAAAGAAACGGCAAATTGATTAAACGAATGACGAGTATTAAACATTGATAAAATATGTCAAAAAGAACATAGAAAGAAGGGAATAAGAGAGATGAACGATGAACGGAGAAATGGTGATGTTACTGAGGAAGAGAAGGAATGAAAACAGAGATAGAATGGAAGAAGTGACGAAGAAAAGAAGAATATGATGAAAAGAATGAAAACCTGATAATGCTGAATGCACAACGAGAGGGGAGGATTGCATGAGAAAAATAAATGATGATATTAGGTACGAATGAGAGAAGAAACTGATATGAAATGTGAGTAAGGGTTTAAGAAAGAGGAAGGAAATGATAAGAACACTCGGGGAGGAGAGAAGCGAACAAAATAGTTATGTTACTGGAGAACGGGTGGAATTAAGACTGAAGGAGAGAGAGAGAGAGAGAGAGAGAGAGAGAGAGAGAGAGAGAGAGAGAGGGGGGGGAAGGAAAAACAGGTAATGAATTGTGAAGGTAACCTACAAAAAGGGGAAATAATGAAGGGAATATATAAAGAGAAGGAAAGTGAGAGGAATGAAGAGAGTATCAACAGGGCGAAGGAGAGCAAAAGCTATGAGGGAAAGGAAAACTGGATAAATTATGTCTATATAAGTAAAAACAGGGAGGAGATCGCTAATCATATATGAGACAAAAAGATCAGGAAAGAAGGGGTGAAAACAGGCAGAGATAGAGATGACTGAAGTGACAAGCTTATAAAAAGACTGGGAAAAAAATATATATATAGTCATAGGAAAAATGAACAACGAAGATGGGGTAGGATGATATCCGAAACGGCCAGTATAGTTTGTGGAATCCCAAGATGATCATAGATTAATATATTTTCATCTTCATACCCATGCCTACAGTATCGATACCTCTTATAAAATGTCAGTCGTGCGATATACAGCATCATTAAGAAGCAGGTTTACCGTCGTGGGGATATATCATTTAGTGGGTTCAGAATGTTTCAAGAAAAGTGTGCACCAATGTTTTTTTTTTCTTCGTCTATTTTGAGAGATTGTACAAGAGTGCAAGTAGATCAGAGATATGAAGGAAGAAGAGGAAAGGGTAATGTTGTCCAGTGTTAGTAGTGCAAACAGGGTGAAAGCAAGTAAAAACATCGAATTAAAGAAGAAACTGATGATGACAGTGAACAAAAAGTGTGAGAAAAGGAGAAAGGGATACAAGGAGTAAGTACAGTGAAAAGGAGAGTAAAAAAAGAGAAGACAAGGAATAACCGATGTTTTGGGTGAAGGAAGGGTAATGGCTAATGTTTTCGTACAGCGCATTAGACTCTATTGATAATTATCGAAGTCATGATCATATTCAAGCGGAAAAAACACGTAATCCTAACCTTTTGCGTGTTCCGCCACAAATATTATGCAGGGTATTGGAAAGGTCTGTAAAAAACTAATATATTCAACCATTCCATTAAAATACATGACACAAAGTGAAAAGGATCTTTATAAAAAATTTACGATGCTCGTTTTTCGAGATCTTGACAACAGAAAATGAAAAAATGTTTTTATATGTTCATTTTTGTGCATTTAGATGTTCATAGCCCCTGCGGGAAGAGTTTGGGTGGTCAGTAATGAATATTGCAGTCAATGTCGATGGCTCAGTACGCAATTAATGTGGAAAAATAGTTTGTAATGATTTTCTGTGGATTTTGCATTTGAGGTATTTTTGCTTTCAGTGATTGTTTTCTTTTTCACAATCTCTTTATCATTCGCCTAACTGTTGATGGTATTTCTAGGACTACTGCTGCTGCTACTACTACTACTACTACTACCAAAAATAACAGTAATCATCCTTGTCTTCATCATCATCATCATCATCATCATCATCATCCGGACCTCTTTTCCCACCCTTGGGCAGGGTGAGGAGTAGCAACGTCCAGACAGCCAATGTTTTCCCAATTCAATGGGCAGGTTCCATTCACTCATCTTTCAAACCCTCGAAATCCTGGCTCCACCAGACAGGTCAAAAAATTTCACCACGTTCCGTAGCTTCACATATAATAATAATATAATCATCATCATCATCATCATCATCATCATCATAACAATAATAATAATGTATTAATATTATTCTTTATATCATCATCTTCATTTTCATCATCACAACCATCATTCCCGTGTGCAAGTATTTTTTTTATTATTATAATACTGTAACTATTCCTTTCAAAACCGTTTCTCTCTCTCTCTCTCTCTCTCTCTCTCTCTCTCTCTCTCTCTCTCTCGCTAAGAAAGTATTGTTAGCGCCAGTTCATGTGTACCTTGGTATGTAATAGGTTTATGCAGAAGACTAGTTAAGGGCAGGTGCTCAATGTAAGTGTGCGTCCACACGTGTGCTCAAAAATATGTTGACAACACAGCTGGTTACATGTTCAGGAATATGTTTGCAGCAGTATTTGGACAGATGTATGCAAACATGTTTCAGTGCAGTTTCGAACACTGGCAGCAGAGGAGATGGGATAAGTGTGTCCATACCAGGCAGCTGAGACTTCATGATATTTTTTTTTTAATGCGACGAAGAAGGAACCAAAGGCCATGAGCCCGCAATAAGAGTTCCCTCCAAGAGAAGAAAAAATACAAGAGAGAGCTAAATTCAAGATCCATTCATTTCGAGATGCCTGGACACACTGCATTTGAAAGACTGGAGATCATAGGCAGCAGGATATACAGACTGGGAGACAGTTCCAGAGTTGACCTGTTGCATATATGAAGGACTGGGAGTAACGGTTAACTCTTGCATTAGAGAGGTGGACAGAAAAGGGATGAGAGGTTGCTGCTAGATGGGTGCTACGCCCCCGTCGTAGAGGTAGAGGAATGCATGCAGACAGTTCAGAAGAGCAGTGACCATTAAAGTAGCGATAGAGAAGAGATAAAGATGCAACAGTGCGGCGAAGAGACAGAGGTTGAAGGGAGCCAGTAAGAGGAGGAGAGTTCATGAGACGAAAAGCCTTTGACTCCACCTTATTGAGAAACGCTATATGTGGGGAGCCTCCCCACACATGAGAGTTGTACTCCACACAGGGGTGGATAGAACCTGTGTATAGAGTCAACAACTGTGCAGGGGTAAAGAAAGAACGGAGTCGGCTTAGCACACCCAATATCTTGGAAGCAGATATTACAAGAGATGTAATATGATCTTTCCAAGATAAGTCCCGAGTAAATGAAACCCCAAGCATGTTCAAGGATGATGCAGGATTAAGCTGAATATTATTAAATATTACTGGGTATACCTGTGGAAGATTTTGACTGGTTGATAGGTGTAAGAACTGAATCTTAGATGCATTAAAAACAACAAGATTATTTTGACCTCAGTCAGAGATACGAGCCAAGTCAGACATTAGGTGTGCCATAGCCTCATCCCTTGCCTGTTGAACTAACTGCTGAGATGGGCGTTGTGGGAACCAAATGGAAAGGTGAAGGGTGGAGTCATCAGCGTATGAGTGGATAGGGTTAGATGCACAGCTTAGAAGGTCACTGATGAATAAAAGGAAGCGAGTTGGTGATAGGACAGAGCCCTGAAGAACACCACTGTTGATAGATCTAGGAGAAGAACGATGGCTGCATACAACAGCGACTATAGAACGACCAGAAAGGAAGAAGGCACAGATAGAAGGATAGATACCATAAGAGGGCAGTTTGGAAATTCAAGATTTATGCCAGACTCGATCGAAAGCCTTTGAGATGTCCAGTGCAATGACAAAGCTTTCGCCAAAGTCCCGAAAGGAGGATGACCAGGAGTCTGAAAGGTAGGTGAGACGATTGCCAGTGGAGAGTCCCTGACGGAACCCGTACTGACAATCAGAAAGAAGGTTGTGATAGGAAATATGCCTTAAAATTTTTTCTATTGAGAATTGATTTGAAAACTTTTGAAATACAGGACGTTAAAGCAATTGGACGATAGTTGGAGGGTTGGGAGTGGTCACCTTTCTTTGGGACTTGCTGAATGAGAGCAAACTTCCAGCAAGAAGGAAAGGTACAAGTTGACAGACAAAGGCGGAAGAGTTTGCCTAGACAGAGTGTAAGCACAGAAGCACAGTTCTTGAGAACAACAGGAGGGACTCCATCAGGCCCATATGCCTTATTAGTATTGAGGCCAGTGATGGCAGAAAATACATCAGCTGAAGAAATTTTAATGTCAGGCATGAAGAAGTCAGAGGCAGGAAGTGATCGAGGAACAGCACTAGAATCGTATAAAGTGGAACTGGAGTAGAAAGTCTGTGCGAAGAGATCTGCTTTATCAGTAGAAGAAATAGGAGGGAAGGATGATGAGGTAAAGTTGTTAGAAAGATTTTGGCAAGGTGCCAGATGGAGCGGGAAGAATTCGAGCTGGAGAGTTGAGAGCATTTCATATGGATGAAATTATTTTTAGCCGAGCGAAGAACAGACTTAGCACGATTCGGGGCAGAAACGTAAAGATGATGTGATTCAAGGGTGGGTTGGCTCTGGTACCTTTTGTAGGCCCTCTCCTTGTTGCGGACAGCATTAGAACAAGCGTGATTAAACCAAGGCTTTCTTGCGTTAGTCAATGGATATGAGAAAGGAATGTATGCCTCCATGCCCGTGAGAATAACCTCCGTAATGCACAAAGCAAACTCAGATGGCTCCCGGCCATGGAAGTAATAATCATTCCAGGGCAAATCAAAGAAGTACAGCATGAGGGCCTCCCAATCCGCGGCTCCAAAATGCCACAGGCGACGTTTCCCTGGAGGGTCCACAGGCCGTACCGGAGTGATAGGACAGGTTAAGGTGATAAGGATGTGATCAGAGGAGCCCAACAGAGAGAAAAGATTAACAGTGTAGGCAGAAGGATTAGTTGTAAAGAAGATGTCATGTATGTTGCAGTTCTTTCAAAGGCGGTCTGGGATACGGGTAGGGTGCTGTACAAGCTGCTCTAGGTCAGTAAGGATAGAAAAGATGTAGGCTTGTTCACTAGGTGGATCAGTGAAAGGAGAGGAGAGCCAAAGGTGGTGGTGAACATTGAAATCTCCTAGAATGGAGATTTCAGAGAAAGGAGAAGTGGAGAGAATGTTTTCCATCATAGAAGAAAGATAGTCGAAGAATTTTTGATAGTCAGTAGAATTAGGGGATAAGTAAACAGCACAGATCTATTTAGTCAGAGAATGACATGAAAGCCGAAACCAGAGTGTAGAGAATTCAGAAGAATCGAGTTCAGGAACACGAGAGCAAGATAAGTCGTTGCGTATATGTACACAATAGCCACCTTTGGCTTTGAAATGAGTATAAAATAGGAGGATACAGAAAAGGATTTGGTGTCAGTTGCCTCAGACAGCTGAGTCTCAGTTAGAAAAAGAAGGTGACGTTTAGAGGAGGAGGTGGTGCTCAACAGAGCGAAAGTTAAAGGAAAGGCCGCGAATGTTGCAGAAATGAGGAAGAAGAGAGTCAGACAGTGGTTTCAGGCACCTCGAGTCGTCACCGGGAGAGGGGCGGAAAGTGGGTACATTTATGTTCCCCCCCCTGGAGACTCCGAGGCTGGATGTTGCCAACATGATCTGGACGCTGCTGCTCCCAACATGTTTGCAGCTTGTTCGTTACTGTGTTGCTTACATGTTGCCAGCACTTGTTTGAGCACACTTGTGGACCCACACTAAGAAAAACAGCCACTAAATTACTGTTGGGAGAGTCAAAAGGGGCATACTGAACAAATAGGGCCAAAGGCGCAGGTGCTCAGGAGCTCCCAGCTCCCCTCTCTGTGAGTGCCTGAAATGTAAATCTGTAAACCTAAGTTTAATGAGCGGAATTTAAATGACGAAATACATATCTAAACGTGTCCTTCCGGCAACAACACTGTAACATGCTACTTTCATCATTAGCAAGACGATATTGATTACGTGTTGCCCTCCTCATGGTCAAGACAATTGTAATTTTCTTTTCCAGCTTAAGTCAGGCAGTTTTATTCATGTGAGAATGTTATTTGTGCCCAGATGTGTGAATACTATAGCCAGTAGTTAACATCTTCAGCTGCGTGAGTGGGTGAGCATCTACTTTGTATGTGATGTCTTTATGACGCCTAATATGAGTGTCTTTAAGCCTTTGGTAATATTACATTAGCCGGTGGATAAGTTACCAACAGACTGATTTCGGTACCCAGAGTTTAAATATCAAGTTGACAAATACAGCTTGACCCACACTTGGTTAATATGCACGGTATCCACCTGTTCAATGGATAATTATTTACTAGATGGCTAACCCTAGAATGTCTTGAAGTGAGTGTTATTTTTTGTAGTTTCACATCTCAAATCCGTTCTGATCCAGCAAGCGATACGATCCAGGAAGAGTTAAAAGAAGGCATTTTCTCAGTCTGATACGGATCATTTTATTCAAATGAGGTAAATGTATGTACAAATAACCTTACTGACAAATAAGAGAACACCTGAAGTACGAAGAGAAACAGTGGAGAGCCTTGACTCCAGGGACCGACTCAAAGAACTTCGCAGGACATTAACTCTCTCACGGTCGCATATTCTCCAGCAACTTATTCCAGCTGACTGCAGACGATTATTTATAGACGTGTGTGGTATAGGAGCCTGGTATTAAAACTGGCACCATTCATTATCTCATGATCTGAACAACCGAGAAACTCTATGCCAGCTGACGCCAGACGATTTTCTTAAGCTTAAATGGATTATGCGAGTCTTATGTGTTAATACTGGTACCAGTAGCTATCTCCTGGCCGGGATTGGTCTGGAATTCTATTCCATGTAACATTAGGCGATGCAGATAATTTCTGAGCGTGTCAGAGAAGTCTGAGAAAGTTGAGGAAAAGTTTGGGAGCAAGTGCATCAAGGGCTCATCATAGGCATAAAATATCACAAAATAAAGAATACAGGGAGGGTGCAACACTCCTGCCCACCACTTGCTGTAAGTGCTAAACATTTGACTGTGGTCTGCTGCCTTCACCTTCAAGCATTTGTTTTCAAAATCAAACTGCTTCATTGTTTCCTGATCCATAACCATTTGGGCAAGGTTGATCAAATGTGGATTATATTTTAGGTGCCCTTGCCCTGTGAACTTGATCTTTTTTTTTTTTCAAAATTTTCTATCCCTTCCACACGCATTATTCTTACCAAAAATTTAGTCTAAATCGGATAGATAAATGTTCAACTTGACCTTGCAACGAGACCTTGACCTTTGATCTGTTGTTTAAAAAAAACAGCAGTTCAACCACTTTGCTGATCCTGAATCCCTTGATCAAGGTTGGTCCAAATAGATCAATATTATTGTAGCCATTTTGTTCACGCACACGCAAACAGACAATTTTTTGCTATGCCCTGTGACCTTAACCTTTTACTAACCATTCTCAAAATCAAATCCCGTAGTTCTTGACTTACTCTCAACCCTTCCACCAACTAACACATAAATCAGATAAAAACTGTTTAAGTTGACCACGCTAGGTGAAATGTAGTCTAGCCATGTGATTTCCATCTTCACCCATTGTTCTAAAAAACAACAGTTCAGTCCCTTCTTTGATCCTTAACCCATCAGTCACATTTAATTAAAACTGGAAAAATACTTTATAAGTTATATTGTTCGCGCGCGCACACACACACACACACACACACACACACACACACACACACACACACACACACACACACACACACACACACACACACACACACACACACACACACACACACACACACACACACATACACAAACACACACACACACACACACACACACATGTTGACCAACACATCGCAACTGCTCTATTATCGCAGGCGCGGGTGCAGTGAATTAAGACAGGTGCAACCTCCGTGTCAGCGCCAGGTACGGATACGACAATAATTGTGGCTACAGACAGAGATGAACCAAATTTCCACCACATCGGGACTGGTGAAGACGTTGGTGACAACATGACTCTCCTGAAAGAACCTACTCGCCTCAGCAGTGAACAAGTATTATCTTCTTGTTTCTTACCTTTTACTATGAATACATTCAGTAAGATGGAATAACTATTTACATACAACTTATTAAGCAGCCTAGTTGAGCACGCATTATATCTGCACACACCAGTAGCTGATAGTCAACTATTCCTGCAGGACTGACTCTTAAAAATATTAATTCTTGCTGCCACCAGTCGTCCCGTTGATTATTTAGTATTGTAGTTTCCAGTTTTCAGCTATAAAATTATTACCACCAGTCATCTGTATTGAGTTTATTCTTGCTATCTTCAGCCTTTTCCATTCAATTTATTTTAGCTGTTCCCGGACCATTTTTTTTTTTTATGCTGGGAAGAAGGAACCAAAGGTCATGAGCCTGCAATAACTGCTCCTTCCAAGAGAAAAACAAAATACAAGAGAGAGCCAAATTCAAGATCCGATCATTTCGAGATTCCTGGACACACTGCGTTTGAAAGACCGGAGATCGTAGGAAGTAGGAAATACAGACAGAGGGAGACAGTTCCTGAGTCGACCTGTTGCATTAATGAAGGACTGGGTGTAACGGTGAATTCTTGCATTAGAGAGTTGGACAGAAAAGGGATGAGAGTTTGCTGCTAGACAGGTGCTACGCGCCCGTCATAGAGGTGGAGGAATGCAAGTAGACAGTTCAGAGGAGCAGCGACCATTGAAGTAGCGATAGAAAAGAGATAAAGATGCAACAGTGCGGCGAAGAGACAGAGGTTGAAGGGAGCCAGTAAGAGGAGGAGAGTTAATTGAGACGAAAAGCCTTTGACTCCACCCTATTGAGAAGAGCTGTATGTGGGGAACCTCCTCACACATGGGAGTTGTACTCCACACAGGGGCGGATAAAACCAGTGTATAGAGTCAACAATTGTGCAGGGGTAAAGAAGGAACGGAGTCGGCTTAGCACACCTATTCTCTTGGAAGCAGATTATACAAGAGATGTAATATGATCTTTCCAAGACAAGTGTATCTCAGCTGCATCCAGGCACTTTATTCAGCTAAGGGATAGGATCGGTGTGGCGTGGTTATCTTCAGGGTGCGCCTTATCCAATCAAGGAGATGGATGTGGAGCGAGTCTGAGGCAATACTTCTTCTGGGGACATAAATTGGTTAATGAGGACGGAAGGGTACGTATTTTACAAGCGAGGGAGGGAGAGGATGGCAAGTGAAGAATAATTATACTATTATTACTGGACGAGTGGCAGCAGAGATGATGCTGGATTGATAAATAGAAATTCATTATATATATATATATATATATATATATATATATATATATATATATATATATATATATATATATATATATATATATTGTTACGGAACAGAGAAAGATAATGTACACTTTAAGTGAGAATGCTAAAAATCACTACTGTCCCGCAAAGTTCCAGGTTCAAAACAAAAGAGTCAGGTAAAATTACAAGTCAAAGTTTAATGCACAAACCAACAACAAAACATTCAGGACTCATAAGGATAATGCAATGGCAAAAACAGGCCAAATATATGGTTAACTGCAATAGCCTCCATTAACACGAAATCAGCAAGAATAAACTTATCTAAGTCAGCCCTGATAAAATGAGATACCAGATAATACTCAGTGAATGCCAGATAAATAATTACAGATACAAACTATTATCAAAAATGACTGACAGTAATGAACTTTACACGAAGCACAAAAACTTCACTAGGCCTACAAATTAAACTTATGCTACACAGTACAAGAAAAAATGCAACAACAGTTATACTCAAATTACACACAGCTACTAGATGGTTGGAGATTTCCCGAGCACTCACAACAATAACATCTGTACAGGGGAGGACAGAGATGTGAACAAAATGAGGAGCAGATCTAAGTGGCAATGATGCAGAAAATGAGCTCATTATATAGGGGCCAGCAAAGCTTGATACAACTTGTAAGAAGGACGCGCAAATGAAGCCATAGGGGACAAAGAGCTGATAATCCTGCTCTGAACAACAGGAAGGAACGACTTACTCTACTATAACGGTAGAGGGGGGGAACTGAGGCAGAACACGCTCGTGATCAAACATGCAGCATACTGTGCGTTAAAATTACACAAAGGATGATGAAATCATAGGCTATGTAACACCTCCCCACAAAGAAAAAGAAATTTACAAAGGAAATTTCTTATTACTCTAAAACAATCTGTCTAAAGTCTAGATAAGCAATCTGCAATAACATTTTCTTTCCCCTTGACATGTTGTATGTCTAATGAATACTCCTGAAGAAGTAGACTCCATCTTGTCAATCTCTGATTTTTTATCTTTAAACTTACTAAGGAATTTCAGTGGGTTATGATCGGTATAAATGACTATGGGGTCAAAACCAGAACACAAATAAAATGAAAAATGCTGTAAACCCAAAATCAAGGCCAAAGCTCTTTCTCAATAGTTGAGTAGTTCTTTTGAGGTGGAGTGAACTTCGTACTGTAATAAGATACAGGGTGCTCAATTCCCTTATCATCCTCTTGCAGCAAAACAGCCCCAGCTCCTGTATCACTTGCATCAACAGCCATCTTAAAAGGCTTAGCAAAATTTGGAGTAGCGAGCACTGGCTGACTTAATAAAATAGCTTTAAGTTTGTTGAAAGAGGATTCACAGTTATCGGTCCAGACAAATTTAACTCCCTTTTTCAGTAGGTCTGTAAGTGGTGATACAAGAATTGAAAAGTTAAGAACAAATCTCCTGTAATAACCTACCATTCCCAAAAATCTTTGTAGCTCTTTCCTACTTTTAGGTCTGGGAAGATCACTTATAACCTGAACCTTAGCTCCTGGTGGTGCAACATGTCCATCACCAATTACATACCCAAGGTACTGAACTTTAGCTTGACCAAACTCACACTTTGATAAATTAGCTACAAGATTAGCATAGAACCAAACGCTCAAGAAATTTACTGACATGGCATAGGTGATCTTTCCAGTTGTCACTGAAGATTAATACATCATCAATATAAACAACACACCCTGCCAAACCCTCTGTTACAACATTCATGAGCTTCTGAAATGTGGCTGGTGCATTCTTCATACCATATGGCATTACAGAACATGCAAAAATCTTTCCTAGTGTTACAAAACATGAGATCTCCCTAGCACGTTCAGTCATAGGTACTTGCCAGTATCCCTTTAACAAATCAAACTTACTTATGTACCTAGCCTTTCCGATCTTGTCTATGCAATCTTCCACACGAGGGAGAGGGTAAGTGTCTGTTTTGGTTATCTGATTAACACGTTTGTAGTCGATGCAAAGCCGCTGTGACCCACCTGGCTTAGGGACTAGAGTGACAGGAGAACTCCACTCGCTCGGACAGGGCTCAATCATCTTGTGGTCCAACAGGTAGCCAAGCTCCTTCTGGATGAGAGGAACTTTCACTGGGTTCACATGGTAAGGAGGCAATTTAATTGGCTTTGCGTCTCCAACATCGACATCATGCATCAACACAGTGGTTCTTCCTGGAGTGGCACGGAACACTTGCGGGTACTCCTGCAGTAATGCCGAAAACTCCTGCCTTTCCTTGGGAGCTAGATGAGAAAGCTTAGTCTGGAGATCATTCATGATATCAGGATTCTTCCCCAAACTATCACTCAGGCTCATACTGCAGGGGAGAACTTCACTTGCAGACTCGGGTGGAACAGCTACAGTGCAGACTGGATTATTTTCGTCCCGCTTGTGATATAACTTTAGCATGTTGATGTGACAAAGTTGCTTGTTCTTTCTACGATCTGGTGTGGCGATGACATAGTTGACATCACTGAGTTTCTTCTCCATGAAATAAGGACCACTAAACTTGGCTTGAAGAGGTTGCCCATGCACTGGTAGCAGAATCAAAACCTGATCTCCTGGCTGAAAGTGGCGTAACCTGGACTTCTTATCATACCAAGTCTTCATCTTCTCCTGAGCAGCTCCTAAATTCTCTCTCGCCAGCTGTAAAGCAGTGGACAGCCGTTCTTTGAACTTCATCACATACCCCAGCAGGTTGACGTCATCTTCCTCTGACAGCCAGCATTCCTTGAGTAGCTTAAGGGGTCTTCTTACTTCATGGCCAAACAGTAGTTCAAAGGGTGAGCAGCCCAGTGATTCATTTGGAGATTCTCTTGCGGCAAACACAACGAATGGAAGACCTTTATCCCAGTCTTTCTGATGTTCCAAACAGTATTTCTTGAGCATCGATTTGAGTGTTTGATGATATCTCTCCAACGCTCCTTGGGTCTGGGGATGGTAAGCTGAAGACGTGATCTGGGTGATGCCCAACTCTTTCAGAGACTGCTTGAAAACATTTGACATGAAATTACTTCCCCGGTCTGACTGTACCTCCTTGGGCACACCAAACTTTGTGAAGAACCCCAGCATTTCCTTAACCACGTTCTTTGCTGAGATATTTCTAAGTGGAATGGCTTCAGGATAACGAGTAGCCATATCAATCAGGGTCAACACATAAGAAAATCCTGAAGAAGTCTTAGGAAGAGGGCCGACAATATCCACCAACACACTGGTGAATGGCGCCTCAAAAGGAGGAATGGGAACTAGAGGTGCAACCTTTTCGGTCTGATTACACTTCCCCACAACTTGACAGGTGTGACAAGACTTACAATACCAGGAAACATCCCTGAAGATACCTGGCCAGTAGAAGTGTTTCAAAATGCGTGCCACAGTCTTCCTCACTCCAAGGTGTCCTGCCAAACTGGAATCATGAGCCACTCTAATGATATCCTGCCTACAAACACGAGGGATGACAACTTGATGTACAACCTCCCATTCACAGTCGGCTGATGCTGTTGGGGGTCTCCACTTCCTCATAAGTACTCCTGACTTTATATAATAACAAGTAGAAGCACCAGCTGACTCTTCCTCACTGCAAGCAGAGTTAGCTAGACATTTCAACTCAGGGTCAGCAACCTGCAACTCAACCAACTCTTGACGAGACAAATTATCAACACTACGGGGTACTGCCTCATCTGGTGAGTGGTCCAAATTAGCAAGAAAAGTGTCAGCTAGGATAACATCATCATCATCATTATCTTCTAATTCACCAGTAACTTTAGACTTAGCCCTAGTGACAGCACATGCAGGGAACACATCAGGGACATCACAATCCTGGGTCGCAGCCACTGGCTCACTAGACAACTGAGGAGCTGGACACACTTGACTTCCACCAATATCATTTCCAAGTAAGAAAGTTACACCTGACATTGGGAGTGTCTCAACCAACTCAACCATAACAGAACCATTAACAAAACCAGACTCTAAATTCACTCTGCACAGAGGGACAGAGAAGTAATTATTCCCTACACCTTGTAAGATTACAGTTTCATCAGAGGAATTAACATTAGAGCCTAGAACACTGGTTAGCATAAGGGATTGGCAAGCACCTGTATCACGATATATTTTAACTGATTTCCTGTCATTACTGTCCAGAGGACTGACAAAACCATCAGACAGGAAATTAGCACATGAACTCTTGAGAGTGTCACCCACGTTACTGCTCAAAAGAGGAGCTCCATCATGAGAATTTAAGTTACCCCTCAAAGCAGGTTCAGTTAACTCAGTTAAAGAATTCTGGGAACTCTCAAAGAGTGGACACTAGACCAATTGACTGAATATTTAAAGACTCCTTTTTGTTCACATCATGCTGTCTCCTGAAACATTTCTCCGTAGTATGACCAAGCTTACTACAATAAGTACATTTACTTTTTTGAAATCTAGAGGTGAAGCTGGTATTTACTTCCTGAGAAACATCATCTTTATTCTCTTTCCTGTTACCTGTACTCTGAGTTGAGGCAACGTACTTACTCTCAGCTTTCCATTTTTCTTTAGAATATCTCTTGTGAGTGAGAACATATTCATCAGTTAAAACTACAGCATCAGACAAATTATCTATTCTTCTCTCATCAAGATATAGGCTTACATCTTTACTAATACACCTTTTGAAGTCCTCCAGCAAAATCATCTGCTTAAATTTGTCAAAATCAGAATCCACATTCTTAGAATTTAACCACTGCTCTAACAGATCTTCTTTGATTTTTGCATACTCAACATGGGATTGCTTATCTTGCTTGTAAGTTGTCCTAAATTTTACTCTATAGGCTTCAGGAACAAGCTCATAGGCCTTAAGAATCAAGCTCTTAACTACATCATAATTATCAGATTGATCCTGAGGCAAAGATGCATAAGTTACTTGAGCTTTACCGGTGAGAACAATTTGAAGGAGTACTGGCCAATACTTTTTGGGCCAATTAAAACCTGTAGCTACCCTCTCAAACAACTGAAAATACTTTGTTAAATCAGAGTCATTAAAAGGAGGGACAAGTTTAACATTTTTAGCCACATCAAAATCATCAGAGGTAGATGATCCAGTTCCACCTTGTTTCATGCGATACTCATGGTCTGCCTGAATCCTAGCAATTTCAATTTGTGCCTGAGCCTGTACCTGTGCCTCTTGAATACGAGCATTTGCCTGAAATTCAGCCTCCTGAATACGAGCCTGAGACTCCGCCTCCTGAGCCTGAGACTCCGCCTCCTTAGCCTGAGACTCAGCCTCCTTAGCACGTGCTTGAAATTCAGCCTCCTTAACACGAGCCTCCTGCAGGGCTAGCTGTAACTTAGCTAATTCAATCTGCGTTTGCTTATTTGGAGGAGTTACATTAAACAAGCTTATATTAATCATGCCAACAATTTGATCTTTAGAATGATGAGAGTGAACTGCAATTCCCAATTGTTGATCAACAAGCTTAAGTTCATTCTTTGTTCTGTTTTCTACATCACACACTGTTTGCACATTTGACAAAAAATCTTTGGCTTCATCAAGTGTAGTAATAGTAGACATCATGAATAAATCACAGTCACAAAATATCAAGCAATATCCTTATGATAATATCCTGAATATCCTGATAAGAGGTCGCCAAATTTATGTTACGGAACAGAGAAAGATAATGTACACTTTAAGTGAGAATACTAATAATCACTACTGTCCCGTAAAGGTCCAGGTTCAAAATAAAAGAGTTAGGTAAAATTACAAGTTAAAGTTTAATGCTCAAAAGTAACAACAAAACATTCAGGACTCATAAGGATAATGTAATGGCAAAAAACAAGTTAAATATATGGTTAACTGCAATAGCCTCTATTAACACGAAATTAGCATGAGTAAATTTATCTAAGTCAGCCCTGTTAAAATGAGATACCAGATAATACTCAGTGAATGCCAGATATATTATTACAGATACAAAATATTATTAATGATGGCTGATAGTAAAACTTTACACTAAGCACAAAAACCTCACTAGGCCTACAAATTAACACCTTATGCTACACAGTACAAGAAAAAATGCAACAACAGTTATACTCAAATTTCACACAGCTGCTAGATGGTTGGAGACTTCCTGAGCACTCACAATAATAATAACTGTACAGGGGAGGACAGAGATGTGAGCAAAATGAGGAGTAGATCTAAGTGGCAATAATGTAGAGACTGAGCTCATTATATAGGGGCCAGCAGAGCTTGATACAACTTGTAAGAAGGACGCGCAAATGAAGCATAAGGGACAAAGAGTTGACAATCCTGCTCTGAACAACAGAAAGGACGACTTACTCTACTATAACGGTAGAAGGGGGGACTGAGGCAGAACACGCTCGTGATCAAACGTGCAGCATACTGTGCGTTAAAATTACACAAAGGATGATGAAATCATAGGCTATGTAACAATATATATATATATATATATATATATATATATATATATATATATATATATATCGGGAATGCTCGTCAGCGAAGAGGTGAAAGTGCAGCCTTATTCTTCACCAACATCTGCGGCCTTACCACAAATTTAAATTCAGTTCATTTTTTCCTTCAGTCCATACCCCCTTTGGCCCTTTTCCTCACAGAACCACAAATCTCACCCTCTACCGATATATCTCCATTTTGTTTTCCCGGTTACCATCTCCTTACAAACTTCCGTAACAAGGGCGGAACCTGTTCTTATATCAAATCCCAATATGCAGTTGACACTGTTTTAAACTTCATTTCGTCCAGTTTTGATTACTCATTATATAAACTAAATTGTCAAAACATTACCAAATATATTTGTGTAGTTTATCGTTCCCCCAATGCTTGTTCGGAACCCAGTGTATTTGATTCCATATCCACTCAGCTGAGCAACCTTTACCTTGCCCTTAGCACCGAAATTACCATTTTGGATGAATTTAACATACAAAATGTTGAATGGTTATTGCATTCTGCCAGGACTGACAACGCTGGTCTAGAATGCGAGCTGTTTGCAGAATCGTTTAATCTCACCCAGTTGGTAAAGCAACCAACCAAAATACCTGATAATCCTGACCATAATGCCCATCTCTTGGATCTGTTCTTGACAAATAATCCAGATCAATACAGGATAGAGGTACTGTCACCACATGGATCCTCTGACCACAATCTCATCAAAGCCTCATTAGTTAACCCTCCCACACCTCCCCTTTCTAAACCTGTCAGGGTGACCCGATGGCACTTTGACAGGGCAAAGTGGGATGGATTTAGAAATTATCTTGCTGACATTCCATTGTAGTCTTTCTTATCTAGTGATCCCTATTCTACCCAGTCCCACATTTGCGACTTAATACTAACTGGTATGGATTTATTCATACCAAGTCAACAGTTCTCTAAAAGATCGAACTCTCCAAAATGGTTTGATGGCAACTGTGCCAGAGCAACAGCCCAAAAATCATTAGCATATAACTCTTACTTAAAATCAAAAACATCTAAATCACTCTCCCAATTTAAAATTGCTAGAAATCATGCAAAAGCTGTATTAAATCTATCTAAATCAAACTTTCTTCAAAAGCAAGCATCAAAACTACTTAACAACCATAATGACAATAGAATATTCTCGTCAACTCTTAATTCTTTCAATAATAACTTTAACAAGTCATCTTCCATTCCCCCATTAAAATCTTCAGATGGCAACATTACAATTGACCCCGTGGGAAAGCAGATATCTTTGTGCTAGTACCTTTGCTAGAAACTCTACCATAGACGATACCAGCCAGAATGTCCCAGTACTAGAACTTGACTCTCCCGAAATTGCCTCACTTTAAATACAGACAAGATACGTAAAATCCATCATAGACAATTTACCTACCAACAAAGCTCCAGGCCCAGATGGAATTCCGCCAATTGTTTTGAAAAAGTGTTCCCTTGAACTTACCTCTGTTCTAGCTAAATTATTCAGACTATGCATACGAACTTCTTTATTCCCAAATTCATGAAAAGAAGCCAATATCCACCCAATTCTGAAGAAAGGAAGTTCGTCTGACCCCTCTGATTACAGATCAATAGCGGTCATATCTTCTCTTGGTAAGGTATATGAAACATTAATTAATAAGCACATTGTTAAACATCTTGAATCCAACAACTTAATTAGTGATAGACAATATGGTTTTCGCCACGAAAGATCCACCATTTACATACTCAATCTCCTAACTCCTACCATCCATCAATCAATTGATCTAAATGGAGAAACTTTATGCAGTAGCTCTTGATATTTCTAAAGCTTTCGACAGAGTATGGCACCGTTCCCTGCTGTCCAAACTTGCTATGGACTAACATCTTTTGTTCCTTCGATTTCTTCATATCTTAGTGACATGAAAATAAGAGTAAAAGTAGATGATGTATATTCCAATTTCCACTCAATTAACGTTGGCGTGCCGCAGGGATCAGTTCTGGTGCCAACCCTATTTCTGGTTCATATTAATGATCTCTTATCTGTCACCCACAATCCCATTCACTCATATGCAGATGACTCAACACTACATAGTTCATTCACACTCAGACACCCATTTACAAAGTCTAATATCTCTACCTCTCAACTCAGTACAGCCATCTCCATAAATCAAGATCTATCTACGATCAGTGAATGGGGACAAAACAACCTTGTCTCTTTTAATGCTAGTAAAACTAAATATATACAGTTTACTAATAGACAGATATTGCCAGATTCGTACAGTACCTTCAGTGCTACTAATATTCTCATCTCCAAAAGTATTGAAATTCTTGGCCCTCAGCTGGACCTCTCATGTCAGATCACTTGCTAAATCCGCCTCAAAGAAACTTGGATTATTGTACAGAGTCCGTAACTTCTTCGCTGATGAGCAGTTAGCTATAATTTATAAGAGTCATGTGCGCTCTTAGCTTGAATATTGTTCACCCTTGTGGAATGGTTGTGGAGAAACTGCATTAAAACAACTAGACAAAATTCAGAACAAAGCTGTTAGAATCATTAACAACCCTGCCATTACAAATAAACTAACTCCCCTGCAAGGAAGAAGGAACGTTGCCTCCCCTGCATTATTTTACAGATATTTTTTTGGCAAATGCTCATACGAAGTTGCGTCCATGGTGCCACCTCTCCATGCCTTCCCTCGTGCTACACGGGCATCTGGTAGCGCTCGTGACTGGAATGTCACTCAGCCATATTGCAGAACTTCTGCCTATCAGAATTCTTTCATTCCCCGAACTGCGACTCTCTGGAACTCGCTTCCCCAGAGTTGTTTCCCTCCAAAATTCAACCCACAGCTGTTCAAGTCTAACTGTTACAGATATTATATGAACTCAGGACACCAGTAATCTGGTGAATGGATTTTTTTTTTATTCATTTGTTTTTCCTTCCTCCGTTCTGTTATTTAAAAAAATATATATATACATCTATACACAATAATACTATATATATATATATATATATATATATATATATATATATATATATATATATATATATATATATATATATATATATATATATATAATCATCATCCGCTGAGTGTCCACTTCAGGATCAGCCTATCCCTACCGAAGCAGGGACGATGCAGCCAATGTATCTCGACCCAGTGGCCCAGGCTGTCTGGTAGAGACTGTATGTAGGGTGAGAAGTGTTTGTGAGTGTGATCGTAATGTTGGAGTGGCTTTGGATGTGTGTGTAGTCTGTGACCCGAGTGTAATCGGTCCACCTTAAGCCGACTGGATGCAAGCATATTAGTATGTGACTCCGGTTCAGCCATAGCACCCATTATGTCCGCCAAAACAGCAAGTGGCTCGGTGAATGCTTCCCAACGTTTTTACAACTCTGGCGGGAGGCGAACCCGCGTCCTCCAGCGTGCGAGACGCACTCTACCACTATATATATATATATATATATATATATATTTTGTGTGTGTGTGTGTGTGTGTGTGTGTGTGTGTGTGTGTGCTCTGTTTGATATTTCGGGTGTGAGATACGTATGAGTATTGTATTTTGAACAACTACTCCATTTTCTGCTTTATTTATTTATTTATTTAATTAATCAATTTTTTGCCATTTTGAACTAAAGACAAAGTTGTCCCTCACTTTTGCCATCACCAGGTTAGTTTACGAAGCTTTGGAGATACTTACTGTAGAACAGGGGTGAATGAAGGCTGTATATAACTTTACATTTTGAAAAGTACAGAAGAAGCGTGTCTGACATATGATTAAAAAATACAATACAAAAGAAATCGGTGTGCCAAGGGTCTATATTGTATGTCAAGTTCTCTTCCATTTTTAATTTGTGTACAATGTGTTCATGTTTCGCTCCTTAGCATTTTCATTTCTGGTAATACTGGCAGCTGAGATTAGAATGAGAAGCTAAGTATGAGTTTTTATGCAGTCGACGACAGAAGAACTTCAGCTAGTGTACTTTATTTTTACACTAACGGCAAATACATCACTTTTCTCCCTGATGCAACAAATCTTAGAAAATTGTCTATGGGAGAAGAAACATAAAAAACCTCTTTAAGCTTAAAAATATTTGTCAGCAGTGGAAAGCAAGAAGCAGACGGGGTGAAATTTCACACGAACCTTTGTCTCTTATATTGTACCATCAAATTACACAGTCCTTTGGGAACCATTTCGCCTAAAAGAAAAACATAATGGACCGATAGCGCAGCGTCTTTCAATCTAACATGTGTATTGGAATATCGAGGAGTCCATTACAGAAGAACAAACATAACTGCTGCACATTTCTATCACATATGTTATCGGCACTTCAGCTTTATCTGTAGCCTACCCCGAGATAAGCAAGTTACAGATGCGCTGAATTATCACTGACTTCTTAGATCAAGATAAAAACCGGAAAGTAATGAATGCAGTTTTTACCTATTTTCATTTTTTTTGTGTGTGTGTGTCTGAATCACTCATACTTCTGGACTAAGCATCCCAACCCCCTGCCGTTATGTCTCTAGTGGGGTCAGTAATTATGTATCACCACATGATAAATAAATACCATCTATCTATCTACAACCAGAAGCCTTAAATCCGTATGGGGTGGCCACTACCAACAAACAAATACTAATATCTAAATAAGTGCGAGGTCAGACAGTAGAGGTCGGGTGCTGCGACTACTGGAGAATTTATAATCATTTAGCAGGAAAGTAAACATACCTGGCACTCAAATACCTGACTTTCAGGGGTAAAAGTCTGAATGCGTATATCTAACTGTACGAGTCCAAAGAAAACCTTTATATGTCTCGAGATTAGCATACCTCCTCCAGCAATTGTTTAAATTTTCTGAATATTCCCTCAGAGGTGAGTGGCTACCCAATACACTTAGACTGCGCCACAGATTATGCTCTTAGATATTCCCTTTATCGCTACTTTAAAAGATTTCTTTATTACACCGAACGAACGTGTAGGACCTTATATAAGCACACCGCTTATTGTGACTCATTACTCACTGACCTCCGTCGTAGCTGATAGACCTAATATTTATACAAGCCAAGTACACTGCAAGTCTAGTCTATTGTACCATATCACATCAACACACGACACCATAACTCCAAACCACCCACATCACACCAAAACATCATATTACACCTCAGCTCAACCCCACAACATAACCTGTATCACATTTTACCACATCACTGCATCATCACACCACCCTCCACATCACACAACAACCCTACCCCACCACATCACACCACACCATATTATCACTTCATTATCACACCCACACCACACAACACCACTCCACACTACCACATCCCAACAGATCACACATCACAACATTGCCACACAATAAAACTACAACACATCACACCACAACATCACTCCATACCACATCACACCACAGCACATAACCCACACCACATTACACAACACCACCCCACACCACACCACAACTCCACTCCATGCCACATCACACCACCACATCCCAACATATCACACCACAGCAGCACATCTCACCACCACACCAAATCAGTACCACACCACAACATCCCTTCACAACACCACAACCTAAAATATCACACCTAGAGCACTATCACATCACGGCAACACATCATACCACCACACCACAACGCCACATCGATACCACGCCACAACATCACATCGATACCACAAATATCACACCTAGAGCACTATCACATCACGGCAACACATCATACCACCACACCACAACGCCACATCGATACCACGCCACAACATCACATCGACACCACACCACAACACCACATAGATACCACACCACAATACCGTATCACACCACACTATCCCCTCACACCACAACACCAGATTGTCTAGAGCTAGCATGAATGAAATATGCGTAATCAAGACTAACAGGGTGATCTGTAAATCCGCTACCTGTTCGTTTAACACCACATCACTCCAGCATTCCAATACACCACATCAATATAACACCACTCCGCTACGCCATACTAATACCACACCACTCCATTACACCACACTTATACCACACCACACTGATATCAAACCACTCCACAACACCACACATATACCACACTACTCCACAACAGTACACTGATACCACACCACTCCATTACACCACACTCATAACACACCACTCCCCTATACCACAGTGATACCACACCACTCCACTACACCACACTGATATCACACCACCCCAGTACACCACACTGATACCACACCACTCCACTACACCACACTAATACCACACCACTCCACTACACCACACAGATGCCACACTACTTCACTACACCACACTGATACCACACCATCCCACTACACCACACTGATGCCACACCACTCCACTACCACACCACTCCACTACACCACATCGATGTAACACCACTCCGCTACACCACACTGATACCACACCACAGCACTACACTATATTGATATCACGTCACAACACTGTATATAAAACACATTATCAGGGAGGCAGGGTTAACTGTATATCTGCTACCTGCGCCATTGTCCCCCAGCACTATGTTGACGTGTTTTATGTGCATTATTACTGTACTAACACCAGGCACTTGTATTATAACTGTAATTTATTGGAGGCGTGTGTGTGTGTTCTCGCGCGATAACAATTTAACTCAAATAGTTTTTATCCAATATGAACCAAAAAAAGATGGAAGTGTGGAGAATAAGCGAATGACGACTTATTCATTTATTTATTTATTTTTGCAGAACAATAGGTCAAAGATCAATGTCACACAGTAGGGTCAGAGTGTGGCTTAGCGAAATCATCTTATATAGATTTTATTCTGTTTTGACCAAATGCGAGGGACTGGTCGAGAGGCGAAAATAAAATTCAATTTTGAGGGAAACCAATCACAGGACAAGTCAAAGTTTGATCGATGTATGTGTTTCTTAACAAAATAACTCAAACAGTCATAATCATACTTTACGTCAGCGTGTTGGAAGGATTCAAAATTAGCCAAGGAGTAAACCTATTGTTTTTTTTTACATTAGATCAAACGTCAGTGTAACAATTCAAGGTCAGCTTCAACAATTTTCATCTGATTAAGACCAAGCAGTTTTTACATAAAAATTTGTGGGACTGAAGATACGACAAAAACAAAAGAATTAGATTTTGAGCACAGCTACAGGTCCAGGTCACAGGGAAAGATGAAATGTCAAAATCACACGACAAGATCAACTTAGCTTTGACCTATTTTTAGCCAAACTTGGTGGAAGGCATAAGGGTCATGGAAAAAAACCATGAGATTCAACTTTGAATATCAGCCAAAGGATCAAAGGACTAGGTCAAAGAGCAAGGTCCAAGTCCTGTGTGTGTGTGTGTGTGTGTGTGTGTGTGTGTGTGTGTGTGTGTGTGTGTGTGTGTGTGTGTGTGTGTGTGTGTGTGTGTGTGTGAGTGTTTGTGTGTGTTTGTTTGTGTTTGTGTTTTTGTGTTTGTGTTTTTGTGTGTGTTTGTACATGTGTGTTTGTGTGTTTGTGTGTTTCTGTTTGTGTCTGTGGGTGTGAAGAAAATGCCAAACTTTCTGGCCAGCTCCATGCTGCCGTTATTGTTAGTCACGTTTTCTTTCTTGTATTCTTTCTTTCCTTCTTGTTTTCTTGTGAAACGCACTTCTACTCTTCATAATTAACCGATTCCGACCAAACCCGGACACAATGACCAGCCTATGACCTAGTTGTCGCCGCAAGGTTTTGGTTGCTAGGAAACTAATCGTTGCCTAGCAATTGCCGAAAAAATGTTTTTTTTTTTCGTACTTTTCTCGTTTTGAGTTGTAGAAGCATTACTATTGGGCGTAGAAAGCTCTGACTTCTTTAGGCGTAATCTTGATGATATTCCCTATTGGAAGTGTGCCATCCAGTTTTCTCCTCTCTCCTCTAGCTTTCGATTGGCAGCCCTGTGAAAACTGGCCTCAGTGTCCCTAGCAACCAGTATCGATTTTCAAAAATGTCCCCCCTACTTCCACAGTGGCTTGATGGAATTAATTTAATCCTTGCTTGCTTATTGACTATAGTCGCGGTGCACGACTCTGAGATTGTCATTATCGTACCCTGGCAACCTACCATTCAAAAGTGCGTCCGATTTCGTATCATATTATACACGAATCATGTTATTATGCACAAATATGTTATACACGAATATTATTATACACGAACATGTTACAAATGAATCACATGCGTCTCATACACGAAATTAGACGCAGTTTTGAGTGGTAGGTTGCCAGGGCACGATAATAACAACCTTAGAGTCACACGCTGCGACTATAGTACTACAACTTCCTATTGTACACCTATATGCTACATCGGCCAGGTCAAGGGGCAAAGTCATTAAATGCAAAAAAGTGAAATTAGCTAAATTTGCGACTATGCACGCATGAAATGCTGAGGCTCCGAAGGTTATTTAGCCAGGGCCATGACCCTTAGGTGGAATGTTGCGCTGGAGTACCTCCATACAAAAGTGATATTTAGTGTCGAAACTCACTTCCAGTCGCTGGCAGCGCCACCTAGAAGTTGTGTCTCTTGTGGGCCATTTGCGAATATTAAGCTCCCAAGTTCCACAGTGGGAGGATGAAATCAAATTAAACTTTGCAGGCTTATAGACGTTAATAAGTAATACAAGTGTGATTCGTGCATCCATGACCTATATCCGCCATATCAGGGGGCAAAGGTTATCAAGTGTAGAAAATGAGAAGTCCTAAAATTATGACCTTGCTCACGCGAAATGCTAAGGCTCCTAAGATTATTGAGTCAGGGCCATGATTCTTGGGGGGAATGTTGCATTGGAGTACCTCCATAGAGAAAATACTTTTAGCATCAAAACTCACTTTCGGTCGCTGACTGAGCTTGGTGCGCTCAGAGATGGCAATCATTGCCTTCCGGCTTGTTATTCATTTTTAACCAAACTTGGTTTACATGTTCAGAGATATGCAAGGGACTACCCTCTTGATTCTGAGAACAACAGATGCAAAGTCAAGATCACATGGCAAGTTACAGTTCTTATCCGAGTTAAAGCAAATTTCGTGGAAATATTAATGATAACACAAGCAAAAAAGGGATTCGATTTTGGGAAGAGTCAGACAAAGGTCAAGGTCACAGGACAGGGTTAACTTCAGCTGCGTTAATCCTGTTTGGACCAAGCATAGAGCATGGGATGAAAGTCAGGCAAGAATGATATTTGATTTTTGGAGAAATCGTTTGCAGGCCAAAGTAACAAGGCAAAGTCAGATATGTAACCAGTAGGACAGTTGGTGGGCATGGTATTGCACTCCTAGTCCTCCTTGTTATTCATTTCAAGAAGGGCCTCTTTTAAAGGGATATCAGAATCAATGTCCATTAACTTCCTTAGCATGATAACGCTTTCATCTCTTACATCAAGTGATTTCATTCATGAAAGGAAGGTGGGTTCATTTGATTATTTCACCTTCTCAATAGTGATCATAATTCTGATGTCATCTGCATCTATTTCCAATAACTAACTTATCGTCTTTTACTCAACAGAAAATTATAGATTTAGCAGTTAAAATAAATTTCCTTCGTTACATACAAATCCATTGTACGTACAGTATATATTTGCTTGTTCTAGTTGCTAAGAATTTGTGTAAAATAACATATTGTGTGTTGATAAGTTCTAGGCTAACCTAATTCTATTACAAGAGAGATTATTACATAATTTCTCTCTCTCTCTCTCTCTCTCTCTCTCTCTCTCTGTATAAATATATATATATATATATATATATATATATATATATTGATAGACAGATAGATAGACAGATGTGTAGATAGTAAACCCTCGATAGAAAAGAATTTATTATATAATTTTTTTCCTTCTCTCTCTGTCTGTCTATCTGTCTAGATATATAGATAGATTGGTAGATAGATAGACAGATGGACA
The DNA here is from genome assembly GCF_032717465.1 of Coenobita brevimanus. Classification (NCBI taxonomy): domain Eukaryota; kingdom Metazoa; phylum Arthropoda; class Malacostraca; order Decapoda; family Coenobitidae; genus Coenobita; species Coenobita brevimanus. Next base: position 15,121,896 of record NC_136987.1, on the reverse strand, counting down.
GATAGTAAACCCTCGACATACAGAACCATCTTTTAATGAATTTCGGTGTTACTGATCGCTTTCAGCGGGCTGATTCATTTAACGAATTTTCTTTCGGTAAAACATGGATGAGCAGGAAACACCGGCCAGCGTGGCGTCCCTACTCACACACACACACACACACACACTTGCTCCTCTGCATTCCACGGAAAGCCACATGAGCCTCGGGTGACCAGCATCATAAGAGGAGTCATAAATAGGGCATTTATTGAGAAAATGCCCTTTAGACCTAGCTGTATGTTACTGTTTACGACTGTACGGCCGAACGACGCTTCATATTAAACGATCTTTGTTTGGTAAAAGCCATGACGCAGGAGAAATTACTGAATAGCATGACGTTCGGCTTTAACGAACTATTATCTTTTACGTGAACGGTCTGGTACCAATTAGTTCGTTATAACTGAGAGTATACTGTGTATATATATATATATATATATATATATATATATATATATATATATATATATATATATATATATATATATATATATATATATATATATATGTATATATAAGCCAAAGCCATAATTCTTGGGTGTAATGTTACACTGGCATACCTTCATATAGAAATGACTTTTACTTTCAAAATTCACTTCCTATCGCTGAAAAAGCTTGGTCCGCTTAAAGCCGGTGTAGCGTTATGATCTGTCCCCCTGTCCGCCCCCTACGGCGCATGCGCAAGAGTTGCCAGAGGCCGCCACAAATATGCCATTTGTCCTCTGATCTCTGTAGGGGTAACATGATCGGAGCCTCTCGCCCTTTGTTTACAAACGGCAAATGGTCATTCCGGCGTCTCATTTCATTCGTCTCAAAGCTTTCTCGGGTAGTTTCCGCCCTTAAATTAAATTAGGTTAGGCGGAAAGCGGTAAAAATTCGAATTTCTAAGGTATGAATGAGTTAAGTTGGATAAACATAGTTATAATTAATCATCTGGGGACGAGTTATCTAATCTGTTAGGCGTGAGGATTGCCTTAGCTTTGTATCTTTACGGGAATGAGTCAAGCTCCTACCGGCCCGTGTATTAAACCATTCTTATCATACATATCTTTGAAATTATAAATAGTTTTGGCACACACTACCTCATTCTGTTGTGCATTCCACTGATCAATTGCCCTATTAGGGAAACTGAATTTCCTTACATCTTTATCACCTCTCTTTTTAAGCTGTATTTTGCAGTGTCCTCTTGCTGATGCTTCACACATATGATATATATTCATTTATGTCTATTTTCTGTTCCCCTGATATGCATTTATATAGCATAATCATGTCTCCTCCTCTCCTGCAGCGTTGGTAAATTCAATCTTTCCAGTCTTTCTCAGTAACTTAAATCCCTTAAGATTGGTACCCATCTTGTAGGAGCTCGTTGTACTTTTTCAATCTTATGTGTTTTTTGAGATGAGGTTTCCAGACTACTGTGATGCATACTCCAGAGTTGGTCTGATGAATACCTTCCTCAGCATATCTTCATTTATATATGTGAATGCTATTCTCATATTAGCAAGCAATGTATACATGTTTCGTACCTTCTCACTGATGTGATCATCAGGAGATAGTCTGTTACTGATAATTACTCCTAGGTCCTTCTCCCTTTCTGATATGTGTAGGGTTGATCTTCCTAACTTATAATACCAATCTGGTCTTTTCTCACTTTTACCAAATTTTATTACATGACACTTATCCACATTAAATTCCATTTGCCATTTATTGATCCATTCATGAAGCTTTTTCAGTTCCTCTTGCAGCTCTTTGCAAGAATCTATGTTAGTAATTTTCTTTTGAATTTTTGCATCATCTGCAAACATATTTAGATAGCTTCCTCTCTGTGTTATATAGTCACTTTAATACCCACCCAACCCCTTTTAAATGCCATAGAGTCAATAAGTGGCTTGGTGCTAGCTTTTCCTTTCCCTTTTTTTTCCAAATATCCAATCCAATCCCTTTAGTTTGAGAAATCTTACATCTCCCTTTAGTTTTGAGAAATCTCACATAAGAGTGTTAGGCTAGTCCAGTATAGTTCAAGTTCAGTCAATGTGAAATAAAAATTAGCCTCAAAATTTCATTTATGGAAAAGTACTTTTAACTCCAAATACTATGAAAACAGTATGCATTCCAGTAGGGTATGCATACTGAAGTTTCCTGTTCACACTGTTACAGCACTGCTACTGATTCAATGGATAATGATAAAGTAAAAACCCTTATCAGTTACGTTACTGAGATCACATCAGATACTAGTTGTTATGGGAAATTAAAAAAAAAAAAAATCCTAAGTTAGGTTATTCAGCACATTGGGTACATTACTACACATCACTGATTGGCATATTTTAATACCAATCGTTTATTTAAATCTGCACACATGTGCAGTAACATAAACCCTGTCGTGTCCAGTAGCACAGGATATATTTATATACTGTACTATCAGTGGAAATGCATTGAATACAGTAATAAAAACAAAGCAAAAGTTAGCACCAAGCCAATGAAAATATGGCACTGAGGTGGAAGGGGGTTGGGTGGTTATTAAAGTGAAAATATAAGGCTGAGAGATAAGACACATGAAGTACAAGAGGAGGTGAATAATAAGTGCCAGTACCAAGCTAAAACAATGACTACATGGCACTATAATGGAAGAGGGTTTGGTGGGTATTAAAGTGAAAATGTAAGGCAGAGAGGTAAGACAGATAAAGTACAGGAGCAGAATGGGAAGAGGGGAAGGATGGAGATTAAAGTGCCCCTTTTGCCACAAGCAGGGATACTGAGGAAGTATTCTGTCCCCCCTCCCCAGAGGGGTACTATCAATGGAAACTAAGCCAGCTCCCAGTCACGGTTATCTCACGAATCCTTTCCCCTCGGGGAGGGGGGGATAGAATACTTCCTCAGTATCCCTGCTTGTCGTAAAAGCCCACTAAAAATCCTTCCCCTTTTCCCCCTCTGCTTCTTGTACTTTATCTGTTCCACCTCTCTGACATATATTTTCAATACCCACCCAAGTTAGTGCCATATAACTTAGTCATTGAATGGAATGGATTATTAAAAAAAAAAAAAAAAAGAAAGGAAAGCTAGCAGCAAGCCAGTCAATGACTATATGGTACTACAATAGGAGTTGGGTGGGTATTAAAGTGAAAATATAAGGCAGAGAGGTGGGACAGATAAAGTACAAGAAGCAGAGGGGGAAAAGAGGAAGGATGAAGATTAAAGTGCCCCTTTTAGACGGTTTTTACGACAAGCAGGGATACTGAGGAGGTATTCTATCCCCCCCCTCCCCAGGGGGAAACTTAGTCATTGAGTGGCTTGGTGCTCGCTTTCCTTTTTTTTTTTTTTATTCCATTTCCTTCCATTCCATTCATGAGTCCTTTACTCATCCCTCTTAACCACCTGTGAGGTCTACAAATACCTGTACGCTAGTCAAATTGAACACAGTGAGAACTACTCAGCTACAGACCAGTATCACTGACCAGTGTTGTAAGATACTAGAAAAGCTGATAAGGGAAGTTTGGGTAAAACGTCTAGAACATGGTATGATAAAAGAGAGGCAGTTCGGTTTTAGGAAGGGAAAATCATGTGTTACTAATCTTCTAAGCAATTATGACAAAGTTAGAGAAACATTAAAAAAAAAGAGAAGGATGGGTGGACAGTACCTATTTAGATTTTAAGAAAGCATTTGACAGAGTACTGCACCAAAGACTTTTATGGAAGCTGTACCATCAAGGAGGTATCCAAGGCAATCTCCACTGTTGGATGCAGGATTTTCTCAGAAAAAGGGAAATGAGAACAATATTAAGGGGAACTTACTCATCATGGAGGGAAGTGACCAGCGGAGTGCCACAGGGCTCAGTTATGTTTTTAGTATATTATATTTTTAGTATACAGTATATAAATGGCATAGATAGTAATATTGGAAATGAAGCTATCTAAATATGTTTGCAGACGATGCAAAAATTCAAAAGAAAATTACTAACATAGATTCTTGCAAAGAGCTGCAAGAGGAATTGAACAAGCTTCATGAATGGAGCAATAAATGGCAAAGAATTTAAAGTGGACAAGTGTCATGTAATAAAATTTGGTAAAAGTGAGAAAAGGTCAGATTGGTATTATAAGTTAGGAAGATCAACCCTACACATATCAGAAAAGGTGAAGGACCTAGGAGTAATTATCACTAACAGACTATCTCCTGATGATCACATCAGTGAGAAGGTACGAAACATGTATACATTGCTTGCTAATATGAGAATAGCATTCACATATATAAATGAAGATATGCTGAGGAAGATTTTCATCAGACCAACTCTGGAGTATGCATCACAGTAGTCTGGAATCCTCATCTCAAAAAACACAGATAAGATTGAAAAAGTACAACGGGCCACTACAAGATGGGTACCAAGCTTAAGGGATTTAAGTTACTGAGAAAGACTGGAAAGATTGAATTTACCAACGCTGCAGGAGAGGAGGAGACATGATTATGCTATATAAATGCATATCAGGGGAACAGAAAATAGACATAAATGAATATATATCATATGTGTGAAGCATCAGCAAGAGGACACTGCAAAATACAGCATAAAAAGAGGTGATAAAGATATAAGGAAATTCAGTTTCCCTAATAGGACAATTGATCAGTGGAATGCACAACAGAATGAGGTAGTGTGTGCCAAAACTATTTATAATTTCAAGGATATGTATGATAAAAATGGTTTAATACACGGAACAATACGAGCTTGACTCATTCCTGTAAAGATTCAAAGCTAAGGCAATCCTCACGCCTAACAGATTAGATAACTCGTCCCCAGATGATTAATTATAACTATGTTTATCCAACTTAACTCATTCATACCTTAGAAATTCGAATTTTTACTGCTTTCCGCCTAACCTAATTTAATTTAAGGGCAGAAACTACCCGAGAAAGCTTTGAGACGAATGAAATGAGACGCCGGAATGACCATTTGCCGTTTGTAAACAAAGGGCGAGAGGCTCCGATCATGTTACCCCTACAGAGATCAGAGGACAAATGGCGTATTTGTGGCGGCCTCTGGCAACTCTCGCGCATGCGCCGTAGGGGGCGGACAGGGGGACAGATCATAACGCTACACCGGACATCGTCGCCAGTCAGTTGTGTGTGTGAATATATACATATATACATATCTATCTATCTATCTATCTATCTATATATATATATATATATATATGGTATATATATATATATATATATATATATATATATATATATATATATATATATATATATATATATATATATATATATATATATATATAGATATATATATATATATATATATATATATATATATATATATATATATATATATGGTATATAGATAGATAGATATGTATATATGTATATATTCACACACACAACTGACTGGCGACGATGTCCGGCTCTAAGCGGACCAAGCTTTTTCAGCGACCAGAAGTGAATTTTGAAACTAAAAGTCATTTCTATATGAAGGTATGCCAGTGTAACATTACACCCAAGAATCATGGCTTTGGCTTAATAAACTTCGGAATCTTAGCATTTTGCGCAAAGTTTTATTTTTAGCACTAAACATATTTTCTGCATGTCATGATCTTTGACCCCTGGTCTGGTGAATACTGGTCATGCAAATACGAAGCAAGCTTGTAGTACTCATTAACATCTATAAGCATGCAAAGTATCATTCAGTTCCATCCACCCACTGTGAATCAAGTGAACTTGAAATTCGTAGAATGGCCCACCAGAGGCACAACTTCTAGGTGGCGCTGCCAGCAACTGGAAGTGAGTTTCGACACTAAAATCTTTTTTGTATGGAGTTACTCCAGTACAACATTACACCCAAGAGTTATGGCCCTGGCTTCATAATCCTCGGAGCCATAGCATTTCACGTGAGCATAGTCGTGGTTTTATCTATTTTCATCTTTCTTTAATTTGATGACCTTTGACCTCTTACCTCGCCAATGTAGCACATAAGTGTACATGGAAAGTTGTATAACTGGTCAGTGTTCATAAACATGCAATATTTCAATCAGTTCCATTGAGCCACTGGGGAACTATGGGGGCATTCTTGAAAACAGGTACTGGTTGCCAGGGAGGCTGAGGCCAATTTTCGCAGGGTTGCCATTAAAAAATTTCAAGAAAGAAGGGAAAAACTGATGACACATTTCCAATATGGAATGTCTCAACAAAAAGTTGAGGCAAAAAACGGTATTCAAAACGCTGAGATTTTTAACTTGGAATAAAGACTATAACTCAATATTTAAATTTCCACAACATGGGCATACAAAGTGAGAGATACGGAGTGCTGATAATGCCTGAAATATTAATTTGCAGCAGTTATATTTGTTCCTTCATAATGGATATGTCGAGATTCCGGTAAACACATACTGTGGAGATAGCAGCCATCGGTTCCGAGATGGAACAGTTCCCTCAATTTTAACTTAGAGGTTCATCCACGAGCATTATGTCCTGCCTTTCATGTTTCTCATTCCTCTCCAAAGGACAGAGTATCCCATCTGTTTTTTCAAAGGGGGTGCTTCATATTGCCATCACATGAAAATGATTCGTGTAACCCTCTCCATTACAACAATTGGTAGAGTAATATTGACGGATTGTTGCACATGGCTGTAGACTCAGGAAAAAAAAAGTCCGTCTACGGTTCACGTCTGTTTTGCGCTTCTGGAGTGTCCATAATTTTCCTTGCTGATTCATTATATCAAAAGGAATTATCTATGGGATGAGAATTATACCAAATCCCCATCAGCTTGGGATTACTACCCCGCAGAAGTTAGTGAGAAATACAACAGTGACATGCGAGTATTAAGCATTTTTTCACCCCTCAGCCGTATGGTAACTGGCTTGGAGCTTTCTATCATGAAACGAGAGTGCTAATGTAGGGCAGCATGAAAAAAGTCCCAAGTAATGTAAAGATGGAAAAATGTATATTTCCGCTTGTAACCCCTTCGGCAAGATGTCGTTATATGCCTTATATTTTTCCTTTTACCAAGTGCTTTTCTTCCGTGTAAGAGTTTGATTTCGAATTGGATCAGCTTCAAAGAGTTTTTACTCACCCATGCATTATTAAAAGAGGTGCTTCCTGAGCAATGTAAAACTGACCGGCGGAAATACGCATACAGCAAACACTGTAATTTGCTCTCGCTTGAAATGGCGCACAAATAAAAAGAAAATGATCAGAGCAGCGGCAGCCGGCTGGTTGAAAGGCATGTGCAGTGAAGCGAAAAAAAAAAAAAGTAATGCTAATACATGACACATACTCTTGATATAAAATGAAGCCAGTTTCATCAGGCAAATGGATGTTAGAACTAGGCTGTGCATTAAGCTGCATTTGTAAATGAAAATAATTGACGAATTGTTAACAGCGCTCAAAGGCATATAAGCTTTCGTTTAACCAAGTATTGCATGCAGTGCTCTGATAAAATATATATATATATATATATATATATATATATATATATATATATATATATATATATATATATATATATATATATATATATATATATATATATCACTCTCGTCTTAAATGTCAGGACCAACTGGCCTAGCCCCGGGCTCCTACACTCCTTATGGGGCAACATTGGATTAGATGATGGATGGATATATAATAGGGATTGCTCAGGAATTTGCTGAGCTCCCCAATAGAACAGTCACCTAAAAAACATCTTGGAAAGCACACTTATTCATGAAACAACATCCAGAGGGTTGCTTTTCAATAGTTTAGATCAGCCAAGCACTGATAATGTGGAAAAGAAGTGTTATAAGAAAGTCTGGTACATTTGAAATTTGCCAGTTTGTTCATATTATTATTATTCATATCATTTCACAGGTCAACAAGAAGGTCTGTTCGGTATTTCGGGATAAAAACTAGCCAGTCATAAGTAATGGGTCTTTGCGCGTGTCCATGACCTATGTTAAAACACCTAATCGAAAGATATTCATCCACCTTCCAGATACATAGAGATTCCTCCACGCCACTGCAAGGACGTGAGAAGCCATTCAAGTACGAAATTGTCGTCAAGTATCAATAGTGCATCACTAGCAGCGTGACTGCATTAAATTACTTATTGTACTATGTTATTGCTCAATGGAAAACTCTAGCTATAGTCGCCGTGCACGACTCTGAGGTTGTCATTATCATACTATGGCAACCTACCATTCAAAGGTGCGTCCGATTTCGTATCATTATACACGAATCATATAATTATGCACGAATATATTATACACAAACATTATTATACACGAACATAGTATACACAAATCACTTGCGTCTTATGTTATACACGAAATGGGAAACACTTTTGAATGGTTGGTTGCCAGGGTACGATAATGAAAACCTTAGAGTCGTGTGCCACGCGTATAGTAGATTAATTAGGCGGACAATGAAGTGCCATTGTGGGAAAGGGTCTTTGCGTAATTAACACACACTGGTGCGATTTTACAGTTACATTAATGTTTAACTCAAGGCCTTATTAAGCAGGCTTGTGTGTAGACGTCACGTGAGACAACTGAAAAGCGTGGGTTTGTGCTCAAATTGGAAGTGACCACGTTGTGTTATCGTGATCATTTCTTAAAGCGAACTAACGCCAAACTTGGATCAGTTTTTCAACATTAATGGAATTCATCGTGACAGTAACCATCTCACGAATCAACTGCAGGGGGGTTCAGAGGAGGGGGGAGAGGAAGAGATGGAGGAGGAGGACGAGGAAGAGGCAGAAGAAGGGGACGAAGAGGACATGGGGGAGGCACAGGAAGTGCCCCCTACATCAGTTATTACTATAACTAATTTAGCAATGTTGCATTTTCAATTTCACACCAAAAGTTATATATATATATATATATATATATATATATATATATATATATATATATATATATATATATCCAGGGGTTGGATCTTGGGTGGCGATAAGGAAACGCCTTGCAGGTATACGGGGGTCCATCTAACTGGCGTGTACCATGGGATCCGCTATAGATATATAGGACTCAACAGAATATGCTGAATAAGTCATAGAGCATCGTGTATAAAGGCTCCAACATACTTGCATGCGTTGATCTAGGTCACCTAATGGCGGCCCTCCACGCTAATCGATCTCAGGCAGCTTCCCTATTCAGTCCCATAGCCTTGAGTTCACATTCTATGACCTCGCCCCTTGTCCTTTTTTATCTGCGTCTCGCAACCCTACCCACGAGGCTCACACTTCTCACTTTTTGCACCCATTTGTCATCCTCCATCCTCTCCACATGCCCAAACCATCTCAATCTGCCCCTCCTCATCACAGCACCAATACGCTCCAGTTCCCTCCTAACTCTTCAATTGCAAATCTAGATTCCAGAGTGTCATTACAATGCAGCATTACACTCTTAACACATGGTGCATACAAAGATCCCTCAGCACGGATGAATACCCCTTTCACTGTCAGGAGAGGAAGAGCTCCTGAATTCCCTCCAACCACTCCTTACCCTAGCCACAGAGCTATCTCCAACTCCATCTACAGCACATAACATGTCCCCCAAACTGCAGAACTCTTCCACACACTAACGAGTAGTGTTATTATTTGGGGAACATGTTATGTGTTTGATGTGAGACTGGAGCTACTACCTCTGGCAGAGGTATGGTGGCACAAAAATTACATCTCACCAGAAACTATGTGGCAAGGAGGTGGTAATCATTTTATAAGCATTCATGCTGCATTATCATCTACTAAAGGTTTAACTCCACTGCCTCCTGTGCATATTTATTTTTCTGTTTTTAAGTAACAGAACAGAGGAAGGAAAAACACATGGATACAAAAATAATCCATACACCAGATTACTGGCGTCCTCCATTCATAAAAATCTGTAACAGTTGGACTTGAACAGCTGTAGGTTGAAGTCTGGGGGGAAGCAACTCCAGGGAAGGGAGTTCCAGAGATGCAGTTCGCGGAATAAATTCTGAAATGCAGAAGGTCTGCTATATGGCAGTGTGACATTCCAGTTATGAGCGCTACCAGATGCCCGAGAAGCACGAGGGAAGGCATGGAGATGTGGCACAATGGACGCAACTTCGTCTGAGCATTTGCCATAAAAGTATCTGTAAATTAATGCAAGGGAAGCATCATTACTTCTCACTTGTAGAGGAGGTAGTTTTATTTATAATAGAAGGGTTGTTAATAATTCCAACAGTTTTGTAGTGAATTTTGTTTGGTTGTTTTAGTGCAATCTCTCAACATCCATTCCAAAAGGATGAGCAATATTCTAGCTGAGAGCGCACATGAATCTTGTAAGTTACAGCTAACTGATCGTCATTGAAGAAGTTACCGACTCTGTACAATAATCTAGGTTTTTTGATGCAGTTTTAGCCAGTGATCTGACATGACAGGTCCAGCTGAGGGCACTGCTAAGTTAAACACAGAGAATTTCAGTACTTTTGGAGATGGGAATATTGGCAGCACTGAATGAGTAGACTGTAGCACCAGTCGAGCAGGGCAGTACTCCCAAGGTGAATGGAAAGCTGATGACAGGGAGAGCTTGAGTTCCCATTTCATCAGCCCTTGGGACTAGTTTCTGACCATCCCCCTTTGCTGAACTTTTTCAGTGTCTCAGTGACAGAGAGTAGGCCAGCATGTTCTCCAATACAAATTTCTCTAACTTTCCACACCAATCTGCTTGCACAGTACCCACTACACTTCCTTTTCAAAATTTAAAAATGAAAACTGGATCACATAAACCATGCCTCAGAGTCCCCAGAGGGGGGAGGGGACCATAAATGCCCCCACCAGCCGCCCCTTTCCCGGTGACGACTTCTCAACTTGCCTGGAACCACTGTCTGACTCACTTCTTCTTCACTTCTGCAACATTCGCGGCCTTTCCTCTAACTTTCTCTCTGTTGAACACCACCTCTCATCCTCTAAACCTCACCTTCTCTTTTTAACTGAGACTCAGCCGTCTGAGGAAACTGACAGCAAACACTTTTCTGTATCCTCCTACTTTCTCTATATTCATTTCAGAGCCAAGGGTGGCTGTTGCGTATATGTACACAACGACTTATCTTGCTCTCGTGTTCCTGAACTTGATTCTTCTGAATTCTCTACCCTCTGGCTTCGGCTCTCCTTTTTTTTTTTTTTTTTTTTTTTTTTTTTTTTTTTTTTAGGAAGTAGGAAGTTGAAGAGGTAAGGGGGAAGGAAGGAAAGAGGGGGGAAAGATGAAGGACAGTGGTAGATTAAAGTTGGTGGGCAGTCCACCTTGCTGAGTCAGTTGAGTGTTTATTTTTTCAATTGTTTGTTTGTTTGTTTGTTTGTTTGTTTTGTATTTTTTTATTTTTATTTTTTTGGCTTGTGGTTTTTTAGTTATTTGTAGTGAGTTTGTTTATGTATTTATTTTGTTTAATTTTTAAATTGATTGATTATTTTATTTTTATTTGTTTATTTGTTTAATGTTTTTTTTTTTTTAAGTTGTTTGGTTGTTTGTTGTTCTAGCTAGCTAGCTGTATATTGGTGCCGGCAGTGTCTGGATTTTTTCCAGGCTGCTTGGAAAGAGTCTGTTGTATCTGTTGATACCGTCTGAATTTTGTATAAGGTTCATGTATGTTTCGTTGTCTTGTAGGTGGAGGGTTTCCCAGATTTTGAGAGCTTGTTTGTGTATGCGAATGTTGAGGGGTTCAGTGTTTGTGTGTTCATGTAGCTGTCTTGAGGAGAGTGTGTACGGGTATCTTTGGTTTGTGGCCCATCTGAGAGCTTTGTTTTGTGTTTTTTGCAGTTTTCTTATCTGTGTGTTGCTGAAAGTGTGAGTTGGAATTGGTGGGTAGTCTAGGGTAGGGATGACTATTGCCTTTACTAGGTGAGTTTTTATCTTGATGGGGAGGTGTCTGAATCTGTATAATTTTCTAAGTGCTTGTTCACCTTGATTTTTTCTCTCCTGTGCGTGTTTGCTGTATCCATATGTATTGATTTTTAATCCCAAGGATTTTCCCTGTCCTTGGTATTGGATGATGTTGTTGTTTATTGATAGTGGGGGGTTTGTTTTGGTTCCTAGTGCCAGTGGGGTGAATTTGTTTATATTTGTTTTTATTCTCCATTTTTCTTCATAGTGGTTGATACAATTAATTTCTCTTTCTGCTCTTATTTTCATCATGTTCTTAGATTTTCCGGGGTAGCCGAATACTTGCGTGACATCATCTGCGTACTGTATATTAATGCCGTTGACAGAAGGGGGTAGGTCTTTCGTATATATTATGAACAGCGTGGGTGATAGTACACTTCCCTGGGGAACACCGCATCCTAGGGGGAATGGTGCTCCTACATACTGATTGACTGCAATTCTGGCCTCTCTATCCTCCAGGAAGTCACAGAGAATTTTTTTCTATAATGGTGGGGAGTTCCAGCTGCAGTATTTGGTATTTAAGCCCCAGGTGCCATACTTTGTCAAAAGCCTTCGTGACATCTCTGAGTATTATTTGACACTGCCCTCCATCTGCTTTATTTTGAGCAATTTGCTCTGTTATTAATGCTAGAGCATGAGTGGTTCCGAGCCCTCGCCGGAATCCGAACTGTTGTTTGCTATATAGATTATCATTTTCTAAGTGAAATCGTATTCTTTTATTTAATATTCTTTCTAGAAGTTTCCCAGGTACTTCCAGTAGCGATATAGGTCTGTAATTTTCTGGAAGCTTGGGGTTTTTATTTGGTTTTGGGATAAGTTTGACAGTGGCTCTCTTCCAGGTGTCGGGGAAGTATCCAGCTGATAGGGTGGCGTTGAATATGTTTGTGAGGTTGTTGATTGCCTTGTCTGGGAGGTGTTTTAGTATTGATTTGTTTACCCCACTGCGGCCTGGGCATGTTTTTTTCATTCTTTTTATTATATTTTTAACTTCGGCAGGTTCAATGGGGGATGTGAGCATCGGGTTCTCTTGATTTAATCTATCTGGGTCTGCTTGGTTGTAGGGTGTGATTCGGTGAAGGTTATCATTTAGATAATCTTTTACCATCCGGGTTGTTTCATCATCGTCGTCATCTTATCTGCGCTGTTTACTTGTCCTCTAATTCTACTGACTATCAAAAATTCTCTGACTATCTTACTTCTACTATGGAACACATTATATCCATTTGCCCTTTCTCTGAAATCTCCATTCTAGGAGATTTCAATGTTCATCACCACCTTTGGCTCTCCTCTCCTTTCACTGATACACCTGGTCAACAAACCTACATCTTTTCCAACCTTAATGACCTAGAGGAGCTTGGACAGCACTCTACCCGTATCCCTGACCGCCTTGGAGAGAGCTCCAACATACTTGACCTCTTCCTTACAACTAATCCTACTGCTTACATTGTTAATCTTTTCTCTCTGTTGGGCTTCGCTGATCACAACCTTATTATCTTAACCTGTCCTATCACTCTGGTACAGCTTGTGGACCCTCCAAAGAAACAACGACTATGGCACTTTGGATCTACAGATTGGGAGACCCTCAGGCAGTATTTATCTGATTTTCCCTGGAATAATTATTGATTCCATGGCTGGGAGCCATCTGAGTGTGCCTTGCACAATACGGAGGTTATTCTCTCTGGCATGGAAGTATACATTCCTTTCTTATATCCTTTGATGCAAGAAAGCCTTGGTTTAATCACGCTTGTTCTAATGCTGTCCGCAACAAGGAGAGGGCCTATAAAAGGTACCAGAGCCAACTTATAAATCACAGCTTTTATATGTTTCTGTTCGGAATCGTGCTAAGTCTATGCTTAACTCTCCTAAAAATAATTTCATCCATACTAAATGCTTTCAACTCTCCAACTCAAATTCTTTCTGCTCCTTTTGGCACTTTGCCAGAAACCTTTCTAACAACTTTACCTCATCATCCTTCCCTCCTCTTTTCTACTCTGATGGCTCTGTACCTATTTCTTCTACTGATAAAGCAGATCTCTTAGCTCAGACTTTCTCCTCCAATTCCACCTTAGATGATTCTGGTGCTGTTCCTCCATCACTTCCCCCCTCTGACTTCTTCATGGCTGACATAAAAATTTCTTCAGCTGATGTATTTTCTGTCATCACTGGTCTCAATACTAACAAGGCATATGGACCTGATGGAGTCCCTCCTGTTGTCCTCAAGAACTGTGCTTCTGTGCGTACACCCTGCCTAGGTAAACTCTTTCGCCTATGTCTTTCAACTTGTACCATTCCTTCTTTTTGGCAGTTTGCTCTCATTCAGTCAGTTCCAAAGAAGGGTGACCATTCCCGACCCTTTAACTATCGTCCAATTGCTTTAACATCCTGTGTCTCAAAAGTTTTCGATACTATTCTTAACAGAATAATATTAAAGCATCTTTCCTATCACAACCATCTTTCCAATCGTCAGTATGGGTTCCGTCAGGGATCCTCCACTGGCGATGTTGGCACTTACCTTTCAGACTCCTGGTCATCCTCCTTTCGGGACTTTGGTGAAAGCTTTGCCACTGCACTTGACATCACAAAGGTTTTCGATCGAGTCTGGCATAAATCTTTAAATTCCAAACTGTCCTCTTACAGTTTCTATCCTTCTCTCTGCGCCTTCATCTCCAGCTTCCTTAGCCACTGATGTAGATGGCCATCGTTCTTCTCCTAGATCTATTAACAGTGGTGTTCCTCAGGGCTCTGTCCAATCACCAACTCTCTTCCTTGTATTCATCAATGATCTAAGCTGTACTTCTAACCCTATCCACTCGTACACTGATGATTCCACCCTTCACCTTTCCATTCGGTTCCTACAACATCCATCTCAGCAGTTACTTCAACAAACAAGGGATGAGGCTATGGCACACTTAATGCCTGAATTGGCTCATATCTCTGACTGGGGTCAAAATAATCTTGCTGTTTTTAATGCACCAAAGACTCAGTTCTTACATCTATTAACCCGATAAAATCTTCCTCAGGAGTACCCTCTAGTGTTTAATAATATCCAGTTCAATTTTCCATCATCCTTGAACATGCTTGGGATTTCATTCACTAGGGAGTTATCTTGGAAAGATCATATTACATCTCTTGTAAAATCTGCTTCCAAGAAATTAGGTGTGCTAAGCTGACTCCATATCTTCTTTACATCTGCAAAGTTGTTGACTTTCTACACGGGTTTTATTCGCCCCTGTGTAGAGTACAACTGTCATGTGTGGGGAGTCTTCCCACACACAGCTCTTCTCAGTAGGTTGGAGTCACAGGCTCTTCATCTCATTAACTCTCCGCCTCTTACTGGCTCCCTTCAACTTCTGTCTCTTCTCTGCACTGTTTCATCTTTATCTTGTTTCTGTCGTTACTTCCATGGTCACCGCTCCTCTCAACTGTCTGCTTGCATCCCTCCACCTCTACGATGGGTGTGTAGCATTCATCTAGCAACAAACTCTCATCCCTTTTCTGTCCAGCTCTCTAATGCAAGAGTTAACCGTTACTCTCAGTCCTTCATTTAGGCAACAGGTCAGCCCTGGGATTGTCTCCCTCTGTCTGTATTTCCTACTTCCTATGATCTCCGGTCTTTCAAATGCAGTGTGTCCAGGCATCTCGAAATGAACGGATCTTGAATTTGCCTCTCATGTTTTTTTTTGTGTGTGTGTGTGTCTGTGCAGGCTCCTAGTCTTTGGTTCCTTCTTCCTCGCATATATATATATATATATATATATATATATATATATATATATATATATATATATATATATATATATATATATATATATTGTTACGGAACAGAGAGAGATAATGAACACTTCAAGTGAGAATCCTAAAATCACTACTGTCCCGCAAAGTTCCAGGTTCAAAACAAAAGACTTAGGTAAAATTACAAGTTAAAGTTTAATGCTCAAACTAACAACTAAACATTCAGGACTCATAAGGATAATGTAATGACAAAACAGGTTACATATATGGTTAACGGCAATAGCCTCTGTTAACACGAATTTAGGAAGAGCAAATTTATCTAAGTCAGCCCTGATAAAATGAGAAAACCGGATAATGCTCAGTTAAAGCAATATATAATATTATTACAGATACAAAACATTACTAATACTGGATGATAGTAAAAACTTTACCAGGCTTACAAACTAACGCCCCATGCTATACAGTATAACAAAAATGGTAATAACACTTATACTCAAATTATACAGCAGCTAGATGGCTGAAGACTTCCTGAGCACTCACAAAAAATAATAATATACTGTACAGGGGAGGACAGAGATGTGAACAGAATGAGGAGTAGATCTAAGTGGCAACTAATGCAGAGACTGAGTTCATTACATAGGGGGCCGGCAGAGCTTGATTCAACTTGTAAGAAGAACGCACAAATGAAGGCAAAGAGGACGAAGAGTTGACACTCCTGCTCTGAACAGCAGAAAGAACGACTTACTCTACTATAAGGGGGAGAAGGGGGGAGTGAGGTAGAACACGCAAGCCTGGTCACTATGGAAGCCACGTGGCGAATCATGATCAAACATGCAGCATACTGTACATTAGAATTATACAAAGTGTGGGAAATATTTTCCCCCCGAAGCAGTTGCGCTCTCTATTTTTATCATAGTTATCCCTGGTTAAAGGCAGAGGAAATAGAGACTGTTGTTAATTGTTCAAGCGGTTTTAATAACCCAGAAATGACGTTCTCTTTAATAATTCTTGTTATTGATAAATTAAATGCTACTGCATTTAACCCCCGTGGACAACTATGCATTGTAAATACATGTAATTATGTGGTATTTTCCACTGACCTAAACTGCGTCTGTGCGATAGGTGACGTGGCAAGCAGGGAAAGATTCCCCTGTTAAGGCAGATGTGGAATTAAGATTTTTACATAGTTAAAGGGAATATTTGGTCTAACTTTAGTTTAAGTGGAACTAAGATTAATTTGCTAGATTTGCCCTGTACATATCATGATGTAATTTAACTGTATTTAACTGTAATTAAATAAGAGTTGGCAACGCACAATTCGATGAAGTGTTGAGGCTTGCCGCGTTCACTCACTCTGCTCCCAGATCTTGTGGAGTTAACACTCTGCTCCTAGCTCTCGTGGAGTTAGCACGGTTGTATATACACACCATAAGGACGCTTGCTTGCCCAAGCAACTATACCAGGCAGCCTCATCGTCATCGGTTAACGATCACTCCCTCTTCATATAGCTAAGTAACCTTTACGAATTGGCCAATTCAAGGGGGGATTAGCGAAGAGATAGATTAGAAGATAGTATTGTAGGTGAGTTAAATTTAATTTACGTTTCACCTAACTCTATGAGACTTGTTTGATTTACTTAGACAACTCTAGGGAAGAGTAACGACCTACGAGTTGTGTACCGAGAAAATTCTTGCATAGCGGTGTCCCGGCAGGGATACCGACTTGGATACATTAAACATTTCTCACATTTCGGTGCCCAGAAAGAGGGCCCCGATTTGTTTACCAGAACTATTCAATATTTTTCACATTTTTGGTGCCCCGAGTGAGGAAAACCGATGTGTGCCGAGGCGCTGAATGTGTTTAAAGTTGCTTTTAATGGGCATAGCTACTACTACGTTCGGTTGCAATGAAGTAGTGGAGAATATATTAGCAGTGGTAGGAGCCATAGAGGGCTCTTGTAAATCCTCAGTAGCCATAACCCTCCTCGAGCCAAAGAACCTGCCATATGGCTCTCCAGTTTGTTATGGAACATATAAATTAATTAGCAGAGCTGTAAACCGAAAGTTGCAACGGGCCAGGAAGGGAAGGGATTTCATACATTTTAATGCCAAGCCCTTCCAAGCAATGTTGAAAGCTGATGGTATACATTGGAACCATCATGGTAGGGAAGCGGTTCTGCAGAAATTTATAAATTATATATAACATAAGAAAGGAGAGTTCTATGCTGTACAAGCTATGGGTGGGCCTATGGAGTATTGAGGTAATTAATTCTGAGCTCGGGGAATATGGGTGTTTTGGCAATTGAGTGTGGGGATGAAATAAAACCCTAGAGGTTTAATAACCCTGGGGGATAGGTTGAAATTATAGACCTAATCCCTACACTCCTCAAAATTAAATTAAATAATTAGCTGAGCTGTAATGAATATTACGAAATTGGGAGAGGGGAAAATTTGCACAATGAGGACTTAATCCCTACCCTCTTCAAAATCTAAAATAATCAAATCATTACTAAGTTGAGGTAAATTTGTGGTTGGAATTCATAATTAAATTATTAAATTAGAACTCTGTCAACATGTCTGTTTCTTCATTGCAAAGATCTTCTAGTAATAAGGCAGGATGGGTAACTAGAGCCATAAATGATTGTAACCAGTCGTTGGACCAAATACCTCTGTCCAAGGAGAGAATATATAGTCTCCTAAATATCCTGAAAGATCGATGGAATAAGTACGAAGAGAGTTACTTAACTTTATAAGCGGCAATAGTAAAGGCTGAGAATAAGAAACTCTTAGAGTCAGAAACTACGAAGTTTGAAGACAAATTAGAAGAATACTTAACTGTAGTAAAGACACTAGAGTCAGAATTAGCTGACACTGCCGCGGAAACAGAAGTTGTGGCACAGCAGAGTAGAGCTGTGTTACCACAAATAACGCTTCCGGAATTTGATGGAGAGCAGAACTGGAAATCTTTCTGGGATCAGTTCAAATATTTGGTACACGATAGAACAGATCTTCCTAAAGTCACCAAACTTACCTCTTTGTTAGGACAGGTCAAAGGAACACCATATCAACTGATAAAAGAATTACCAGTAGAAGAAAATAACTATGAGGTGGCTTTGACCATCCTTAGACAAAATTACGAAGACAGGGAACAAGTTATAAATCATTTAGTAAAGGTTCTAATAGAATTACCCATGCCTAGGCACGATTTTGATTCCTTGCAAAAATTTAGAATTGCACTAAGTTGTAATTTAAAGGCCTTAGGTACTTACGAAGATATTAAGACATCAGATTGGGTGCTTTCAAGAATTGTGTCCTTAAAGCTACCACCGAAAACCAAGGATGCTTTGTATGGTAGGTACCAGAAGGATAATTTCTCCTGTGAAGAGATTGAGGAAGGCTTGATGCAACTCTGTAAACATTTGCAAAGAACATTAAACACTACGGAGGTCAAACAGAAGACTGAAGTAAAGAAAAAACTCACTAACCAACGGATTGGGAAAGTTAAGTCAGAGAAGACTAAGTACGTGCCTAAAGAAGAGATAGGTACTTTCCTTAGCTCCACAAAGGCCGAGGATAAAGTATTAAAGATAAGGAATAGACATGCTGAGGATATTAAGGAAATAAAACCTTCCATGGTAAAAGACAGGAAAGTTTGTGTCTTTTGTGGTGAGCAACATTCCAGTGTATTTTGTCAACACTACCCTGATTATGCTTCTAGAGTAAGGAAGCTTCAGGAACTGGGATGTTGTATAATCTGTATGAACTCCGAACATGCTGCCGCGGACTGTAAGACTAAATTAAATCTTTGCTTTAAATGCAAAAAAGATCATCATAGTGCTTTATGCCCTAGGATGAAAATTGAGGTTCCTAAACCTGCAAGCGTCAATATGACACTTGCAAAAGGGAATGCTCCATTACTAATGCCAGCTGCAGTACCAATAGCAGATGTGAAAGTATTGTTTGAGAATAGAAACCAATTGGTATGTACCCTGTTTGATACGGGTGCTCAGAAAACCTTCATTTCTGCAGACATTGTGAAGAAATTAAAGTTACCAGTTATCGGCAAGGTAAATCTAGCCATTACAGGATTCTTGACAACTAGGAAGGCTCAGTCTTTTGATTTAGTTAGACCTGTAATACAATTAGGCAGATATAAATGCCGTATAACAGCAGCGGTGCTTGATACTATGGAGACAAGTATATACATAAAGGGATTGAAGGAAACCTCTGATCATCTACAAAGCTCAGGGATAAAGTTGGCTAAACGGAATGTTGAATCAGATACTGTGGGTCCCATAAAAATGATAATTGGTTCTGATTATTGTGGAAGATTCCTACATAGGACTTTCAAAAGGAATAAGGTACAGTTGTTCAAGAGTCCAGGAGGTAACCTTATTATGGGTCAGTTGCCTTTTCCAAAACAAGTTAAAGGAGAGGCCAAACTAGTAGACTCAGTCTTTGTTACCCCCACACAGTCATTGATGGTAGCTAGAATAGGTGCAGAATTAGAACCTACTCAGATAAATGACTTGTTGGATGAAAACATTGAACCTGTACACAAACTGTGAGACCTAGACAGTGTAGGTATACACTCTGAGGAACCAACCCCTGAAGATAAAATAACATTGGACTTGTATAATCAGGCTGTGGAATTTAAGGATGGACAGTATTGGGTAGGATTACCATGGAAACTAAACCATTCAGATTTGCCGACAAATTACCAAGCAGCTAAAGCTCAGTTAAATTCTCTTCTAAGAAAGTTGAGAGATAAACCAGAACATCTGATCCTATATGATAATATTATAAGGGATCAATTGAAGAATAAATTTATAGAAGAGGTAGAATACCCTGTTAACCACAAAGAAGGACACTACTTACCACATCATGCTGTAAGAAAGGATTCAGTAACTACTCCCATAAGGATAGTATTCAACTGTAGTAGTAAAGCGTCCAAGGGATCAGCTAGCTTGAACGATTGCCTATACTCTGGACCTACACTAACAGAGAAGTTAGGGAATGTGTTACTAAGATTTAGAGAGAATCCT
Source organism: Coenobita brevimanus (assembly GCF_032717465.1). NCBI lineage: Eukaryota > Metazoa > Arthropoda > Malacostraca > Decapoda > Coenobitidae > Coenobita > Coenobita brevimanus. The sequence continues at coordinate 15,101,221 of NC_136987.1, read as the reverse complement.
TACGCTTACACAGCAGACATTAGCAAGACTTTTCTCAGAACAGGACTGAGAGATGAGGATAGGAAATTTACAAAATTCCTCTGGCCTCATGATCCTCAAAATGAGGATAGTCCAGTGAAAACTTATGGTTTCCGATCGGTGCTCTTTGGCTCTTCTGCTAGTCCTTTCCTACTTTGCAACACTTTAAAGCATCATTTTGAAAATGCCAAATGTCCAGAAATAGGGCAGGCTTTTTATATGGATAATATGCAAGGTGTTGCTGATACAGAATCGGAAGCTTTGAAGGCTTATGAAATAGCCAATTCCGAATGTGGGAAGGCAAATTTGCCGTTACAGAGCTGGAATACAAATTAACCGCTTTTGAGGAATAAAATACAAGTGGACTATCCAGGAGCTGACATTCCCAAAATTCAAAATGTGTTAGGTCTTAACTGGGATACAACAGCTGATGTAATAAGTTTGAAACCAATTAAGTTCTCTGATGTCACTCTCACCAAGAGGTCCTTGTTAAGTCAGGTTTCCAAGCTATTTGACCCATTAGGATTTGTCGGTCCTATAGTTATTAGGGGCAAATGTTTAGTACAGGAGGCTTGGCGAGAAAAATTAGACTGGGACACTGAATTAGGTGAGACATATGTGGAACAATGGGAACAGATTAGAAAAGAGTTTTAAACTACATCAAGCATATGTATTCCCAGGAAAATAAACAGTAATGAGAAGTCGCACTTAACACATATTTTGTGATGCTTCTCAAAGGGCCTATGGAGCAGTAGCTTATTGCGCAACAGGAGAGGATAGTAAGATTATAATGTCCAAAGCCAGAGTTGCGCCAATTAAAGAAAGAACCCTACCTCAAATGGAATTGGCTTCCATAGAAGTAGGAACTAAATTGGCCAGGTATATAACCACAACTCTTGATACTCAGTTTGAGGATATTTACATATGGACTGACAGTGAGATTTGTCTTTACTGGATAGGGAAGGAAGACAGCAAAATTCCTTTCGTCCGTAATAGAGTGAAGACTATTAAAGAGCTGTCTTCCAAATTTAAATTCATGCATGTGTCCTCCAAACAAAATCCAGCTGATTTGCTCTCGAGAGGCTCGACCGTAAGGAGACTGATCAAAGATAATTTGTGGTTTAAAGGTCCTAAATGATTACTCACTAAGGATTGGCCTGAACAGAAACAGTACAGTATTGCTGAGATTAGTGTGTGAACTTGGATCCAATAGTTCCTGAGCCAGAAGTAATTGATATCAGCCGATTCTCGTCAATAAGACAACTTTTAAATACTACTAAATTGGTTGTTGAATTTTTGAATAAGAAGGTGGGGTTTCAGAAATTAGATCCCCTAGAATACTGGCTGAAAAGAGTACAAAGAAATTCTTACGGGGAAATATATAAACTTATAGGCCAAGACACTGGAAAAGGGAATAAGCTGATAAAGAATTTAGGCTTGTTCTTAGCCGGAAAAGGTCTGATAAGATGTTGAGGCCGATTGGTAAAGGCTGACTTGCCCATCCAAACCAAACATCCCATTTTATTACCTAAAAGTGGGTGCTTTGTACAACTTATTATAAAGGAAGCCCATGATTCCACTCTCCATGGAGGTGTACCGCAGACCTTAGCCCAAATTCGGGAAAGGTACTGGATTCCTAAGGGTAGACAGGTTATTAAAGAATATCTCAAAAACTGCATCATTTGTAGGAGGTATGAGCAGCGACCTTATATCTACCCAGGACCACCAGCCCTACCGAAGGATAGGGTGAACATAAGTCGGCCCTTCCATATAACAGGAGTGGACTACACAGGGGCTATAACTGTTACGGGTGAGGAAACTCCCCATAAAGTTTACATTTGTTTATTTACTTGTGCCTACACAAGGGCAGTCCATCTAGAATTGGCGAAAGACCTAAGCTCAGAGACATTCCTCAATGTCTTTTGCAGATTTGTTGCTAGAAGGTCTTGTCCTGGGAAGTTAATAAGCGACAACGGAACTAATTTCGTTGGAGCAGCACCTTTACTGTTGAACATAATGAACGACCCGAAGGTTAAGTCGGCGCTGGGAATCCGAAATTGTATTTGGCAGTTCACAGCTCCAAGAGCTCCATGGCAAAATGGATTTACCGAAAGAATGATTGGTATTGTCAAGAACTGCCTGAGGAAAACATTACATAGAACTAAGATCACGAGAGAAGATTTAAGAACAGTAATAACTGAAATTGAAGCCAGGATTAATAATAGACCCTTGACTTATCAAGATGACACTAGCGACTCGCTAGAGGCCTTAACACTTGCTCACATGTTACATGGCAGGAAGCTCCATCCGATGCCTTGTGTGGATATCCAGGAAGAAGTTGATGATCCTAACATAGAAAATAATGATTTAGGACAACATCTTCGGGAGGGATATCAACGTCTGAAAAGGGTGCTGGATACTTGGAATAGACATTAGAGCGAAGAGTATCTTTTGAGCCTACGCGAGAGGTTTTATGGAGCTCAAGCTGCCAGCAACAAATCAGTTATTAACATAAGAGATGTGGTCTTAGTGAAGACTGAACAGCCAAGATCCCAGTGGCCATTAGCTAAAGTGATCTCCACACACCCAGATTCTGAAGGAGTGCTGAGACTCGTAAAAATAAAATGCAGGGGACATACCAGTATAAAAACTATTGATAAACTGGTACCTCTTGAGTTAGCAGCCACTCCGAATCCAGAGGATGGTGAAGATCAAACGGGTCAAGAAGCGCGACCTAGTAGGGCCGCAGCACAGGGTTCTCGAGAACTATGGAGGGAACTCTTGGCTAAGGGTCATATTACATGATACAACGTATCATTTTCCGCCGGCCCCAAAACTATGGGAAATATTTCCCTCAGAGCAGTTGTGCTCTCTATTTTTATCATAGTTATCCCTGGTTAAAGGCAGAGGAAATAGAGACTGTTGTTAATTGTTCAAGCGGTTTTAATAACCCAGAAATGACGTTCTCTTTAATAATTCTTGTTATTGATAAATTAAATGCTACTGCATTTAACCCCTGTGGACAACTATGCATTGTAAATACATGTAATTATGTGGTATTTTCCACTGACCTAAACTGCGTCTGCGCGATAGGTGACGTGGCAAGCAGGGAAAGATTCCCCTGTTAAGGCAGATGTGGAATTAAGATATTTACATAGTTAAAGGGAATATTTGGTCTAACTTTAGTTTAAGTGGAACTAAGATTAATTTGTTAGAATTGCCCTGTACATATCATGATCTAATTTAACTGTATTTAACTGTAATTAAATAAGAGTTGGCAACCCACAATTCGATGAAGTGTTGGGGCTTGCCGCGTTCATTCACTCTGCTCCCAGACCTTGTGGAGTTAACACTCTGCTCCTAGCTCTCGTGGAGTTAGCACGGTTGTATATAAACACCATAAGGACGCTTGCTTGCCCAAGCAACTATACCGGGCAGCCTCATCGTCATCGGTTAACGATCACTCCCTCTTCATGTAGCTAAGTAACCTTTACGAATTGGCCAATTCAAGGGGGGATTAGCGAAGAGATAGATTAGAAGATAGTATTGTAGGTGAGTTAAATTTAATTTACGTTTCACCTAACTCTATGAGACTTGTTTGATTTACTTAGACAACTTTAGGGAAGAGTAACGACCTACGAGTTGTGTACCGAGAAAATTCTTGCATAGCGGTGTCCCGGCAGGGATACCGACTTGGATACATTAAACATTTCTCACATTTTGGTGCCCAGAAAGAGGGCCCCGATTTGTTTACCAGAACTATTCAACATTGTTCACACAAAGGATGATGAAATCATAGGCTATGTAACACCTCCCCACAAAGAAAAAGAAATTTACAAAGGAAATTTCTTAGAAATTTACAAAGGAAATTTCTTATTACTCTAAAATAATCTGCCTAAAGTCTAGATAAGCAATCTGCAATAACATTTTCTTTCCCCTTGACATGTTGTATATCTAATGAATACTCCTGAAGAAGTAGACTCCATCTTGTCAATCTCTGATTTTTATCTTTAAACTTACTAAGGAATTTCAGTGGGTTATGATCACTATAAATAACTATGGGGTCAAAACCAGAACACAAATAAAATGAAAAATGCTGTAAACCCAATATCAAGGCCAAAAGCTCTTTCTCAATAGTTGAGTAGTTCCTTTGAGGTGGAGTGAACTTCTTACTGTAATAAGATACAGGGTGTTCAATACCCTGATCATCCTCTTGCAGCAAAACAACCCCAGCTCCTGTATCACTTGCATCAACAGCCATCTTAAAAGGCTTAGCAAAATTTGGAGTAGTGAGCACTGGCTGACTTAATAGGATAGCTTTAAGTTTGCTGAAAGAGGATTCACAGTTATCGGTCCAGACAAATTTAACTCCCTTTTTCAGTAGGTCTGTAAGTGGTGATACAAGAATTCAAAAGTTAAGAACAAATCTCCTGTAATAACCCACCATTCCCAAAAATCTTTGTAGCTCTTTCCTACTTTTAGGTCTGGGAAGATCACTTATAACCTGAACCTTAGCTCCTGGTGGTGCAACGTGTCCATCACCAATTACGTACCCAAGGTACTGAACTTTAGCTTGACCAAACTCACACTTTGATAAGTTAGCTACAAGATTAGCCTGAACCAAACGCTCAAGAAATTTACTGGTATGGCATAGGTGATCTTTCCAGTTGTCACTGAAGATTAATACATCATCAATATAAACAACACACCCTGCCAAACCCTCTGTGACAACATTCATGAGCTTCTGAAAAGTGGCTGGTGCATTCTTCATGCCATATGGCATTACAGAACATGCAAAAGTCTTTCCTAGTGTTACAAAACATGAGATCTCCCTAGCACGTTCAGTCATGGATACTTGCCAGTATCCCTTTAACTAATCAAACTTACTTATGTACCTAGCCTTTCCGATCTTGTCTATGCAATCTTCCACGCGAGGGAGAGGGTAAGTGTCTGTTTTGGTTATCTGATTAATACGTCTGTATTCGATGCAAAGCCGCTGTGACCCACCTGGCTTAGGGACTAGAGTGACAGGAGAACTCCATTCGCTCTGACAGGGCTCAATCATCTTGTGGTCTAACAGGTAGCCAAGCTCCTTCTGGATGAGAGGAACTTTCACTGGGTTCACACGGTAAGGAGGCAGTTTAATTGGCTTTGCGTCTCCAACATTGACATCATGCATCAACACAGTGGTTCTTCCTGAAGTGGCACGGAATACTTGCGGGTACTCCTGCAGTAATGCCGAAAACTCCTGCCTTTCCTCGGGAGCTAGATGAGAAAGCTTAGTCTGGAGATCATTTTTTGATATCAGGATTCTTCCCCAAACTATCACTCAGGCTGATACTGCATGGGAGAACTTCACTTGCAGACTCGGGTGGAACAGCTACAGTGCAGACTGGGTTATTTTCGTCCCGCCTGTGATATAACTTTAGCATGTTGATGTGACAAAGTTGCTTGTTCATTCTACGATCTGGTATGGCGATGACATAGTTGACATCACTGAGTTTCTTCTCCACGAAATAAGGACCACTAAACTTGGCTTGAAGAGGTTGCCCATGCACCGGTAGCAGAATCAAAACCTGATCTCCTGGCTGAAAGTGGTATAACCTGGACTTCTTATCATACCAAGTCTTCATCTTCTCCTGAGCAGCTCCTAAATTCTCTCTCGCCAGCTGTAAAGCAGTGGACAGCCATTCTTTGAACTTCATCACATACTCCAGCAGGTTGACGTCATCTTCCTCCGACAGCCAGCATTCCTTGAGTAGCTTAAGGGGTCCTCTTACTTCATGGCCAAACAGTAGTTCAAAGGGTGAGAAGCCCAGTGATTCATTTGGAGATTCTCTTGCGGCAAATACAACGAATGGAAGACCTTAATCCCAATCTTTCTGATGTTCCAAACAGTATTTCCTGAGCATCGATTTGAGTGTTTGATTATATCTCTCCAACACTCCTTGGGTCTGGGGATGGTAAGCTGAAGACGTGATCTGGGTGATGCCCAACTCTTTCAGAGACTGCTTGAAAACATTTGACATGAAATTACTTCCCCGGTCTGACTGTACCTCCTTGGGCAGACCAAACTTGGTGAAGAAACCTAGCATTTCCTTAACCACGTTCTTTGCTGAGATATTTCTAAGTGGAATGGCTTCAGGATAACAAGTAGCCATATCAATCAGGGTCAACACATAAGAAAATCCTGAAGAAGTCTTAGGAAGAGGGCCCACAATATCCACCAACACACGGGTGAATGCCGCCTCAAAAGGAGGAATGGGAACTAGAGGTGCAACCTTTTCGGTCTGATTACACTTCCCCACAACTTGACAGGTGTGACAAGACTTACAATACCAGGAAACATCTCTGAAGATACCTGGCCAGTAGAAGTGATTCAAAATGCGTGCCACAGTCTTCCTCACTCCAAGGTGTCCTGCGAAACTGAATCATGAGCCACTCCAATGATATCCTGCCTACAAAGACGAGGGATGACAACTTGATGTACAACCTCCCATTCACAGTCGGCTGATGCTGTTGGGGGTCTCCACTTTCTCATAAGTACTCCTGACTTTATATAATAACAAGTAGAAGCACCAGCTGACTCTTCCTCACTGCAAGCAGAGTTAGCTAGACCTTTCAACTCAGGGTCAGCAACCTGCAACTCAACCAACTCTTGATGAGACAAATTATCAACACTACGGGGTACTGCCTCATCTGGTGAGTGGTCCAAATTAGCAAGAAAAGTGTCAGCTAGGATAACATCATCATCATCATTATCCTCTAAGTCACCAGTAACTTTAGACTTAGCCCTAGTGACAGCACATGCAGAGAACACATCAGGGACATCACAATCCCGGGTCGCAGTCACTGGTTCACTGGACAACTGAGGAGCTGGACACACTTGACTTCCACCAATATCATTTTTAAGTAAGAAAGTTACCCCTGACATTGGGAGTGTCTCAACCAACCCAACCATACCGGAACCATTAACAAAACCAGACTCTAAATTCACTCTGCACAGAGAGACAGAGAAGTAATTATTCCCTACACCTTGTAAGATTACTGTTTCATCAGAGGAATTAACATTAGAGCCTAGAACACTGGTCAGCATAAGGAATTGGCAAGCACCTGTATCACGATATATTTTAACTGATTTCCTGTCATTACTGTCCAGAGGACTGACAAAACCATCAGACAGGAAATTAGCACATAAACTCTTGAGAGTATCACCCACGTTACTGCTCAAAAGAGGTGCTTCATCATGAGAATTTAATTTACCCCTCAAAGTAGGTTCAGCTAACTCGGTTAAAGAATTCTGGGAACTCTCAAGGGTGGACACTAGACCAATTGACTGAATATTTAAAGACTCCTTTTTGTTCACATCATGCTATCTCCTGAAACATTTCTCTGTAGTATGACGAAGCTTACTACAATAAGTATATTTTCTTTTCTGAAATCTAGAGGTGGAGCTGGTATTTACTTCCTGAGAAACATCATTCTCTTACCTGTTACCTGTACTCTGAGTAGTGGCAATGTACTTACTGTCAGCTTTCCTTTTTTCTTTAGAATATCTCTTGTGAGTGAGAACATATTCATCAGCTAGAACTGCAGCATCAGACAAATTATCTATTCTTTTCTCATCAAGATATAGGCTTACATCTTTATTAATACACCTTTTGAAGTCCTCTAGCAAAATCATCTGCTTAAATTTATCAAAATCAGAATTTACATTCTTAGAATTTAACCACTGCTCTAACAGATCTTCTTTGATTTTTGCTTACTCAGCATTGGATTGTTTATCTTGCTTATAAGTTGTCCTAAATTTTACTCTGTGGGCTTCAGGAACAAGCTTATAGGCCTTAAGAATCAAGCTCTTAACTACATCATAATTATCAGATTGATCCTGAGGCAAAGATGCATAAGTTACTTGAGCTTTACCGGTGAGAACACTCTGAAGGAGTACTGGCCAATACTTTTTGGGCCAATTAAAACCTGTAGCTACCCTCTCAAACAACTGAAAATACTTTGTTAAATCAGATTCATTAAAAGGAGGGCCAAGTTTAACATTTTCAGCCACATCAAAATCATCAGAGCTAGATGATCCAGCTCCACCTTGTTTCATGCGATACTCATGGTGTGCTTGAATCCTAGCAAGTTCAATTTGTGCCTGAGCCTGTGCCTGTGCCTGTGTCTCCTGAATACGAGCCTGAGACTCAGCCTCCTTAGCACGTGCCTGAAACTCAGCCTCCTTAGCACGAGCCTGAAACTCAGCCTCCTTAGCACGAGCCTGAAACTCAGCCTCCTTAGCACAAGCCTCCTGCAGGGCTAGGTGTAACTTAGCTATTTCAATCTGCGTTTGCTCATCTGGAGGAGTTACATTAAACAAGCTTTTATTAATCATGCCAACAATTTGATTTTTAGAATGATGAGAGCGAACAGCAATTCCCAATTGTTGAGCAACAAGCTTAAGTTCATTCTTTGTTCTGTTTTCTACATCACACACTGTTTGCACATTTGACAAAAAATCTTTGGCTTCATCAAGAGTAGTAATAGTAGACATCATGAATAAATCACAGTCACAAAATATCAAGCAATATCCTTATGATAATATCCTGAATATCCTGATGAGAGGTCGCCAAATTTATGTTAGGGAACAGAGAGAAATAATGAACACTTCAAGTGAGAATCCTAAAATCACTACTGTCCCGCAAAATTCCAGGTTCAAAACAAAAGACTTAGGTAAAATTACAAGTTAAAGTTTAGTGCTCAAACTAACAACTAAACATTCAGGACTCATAAGGATAATGTAATGACAAAACGGGTTACATATATGGTTAATGGCAATAGCCTCTATTAACACGAATTGAGGAAGAGCAAATTTATCTAAGTTAGCCCTGATAAAATGAGAAAACCGGATAATGCTCAGTTAAAGCAATATATAATATTAGTACAGATACAAAACAATACTAATACTGGATGATAGTAAAAACTTTACCAGGCTTACGAACTAACACCCCATGCTATACAGTACAAGAAAAATGGTAATAACACTTATATTCAAATCATACAGCAGCTAGATGGCTGGAGACTTCCTGAGCACTCACAAAAAATAATACTATACTGTACAGGGGAGGACAGAGATGTGAATAGAATGAGGAGTAGATCTAAGTGGCAACTAATGCAGAGACTGAGCTCATTATATAGGGGGCCGGCAGAGCTTGATTCAACTTGTAAGAAGAACGCGCAAATGAAGGCATAGAGGACGAAGAGTTGACACTCCTGCTCTGAACAACAGAAAGAACGACTTACTCTACTATAAGGGGGAGAAGGGGGGAGTGAGGTAGAACATGCAAGCCTGGTCACTATGGAAGCCACGCGGCGAATCGTGATCAAACATGCAGCATACTGTATATTAGAATTATGCAAAGGATGATGAAATCATAGGCTATGAAACAATATATATATATATATATATATATATATATATATATATATATATATATATATATATATATATATATATAATCATCATCATCAACCGTTTGAGTATCAACTGCAGGACCAGCCTATCCCGACCGAAGTCGGGACGATACAGCCAATGTATCTCTACCAAGTGGCTTAGGCTGTCTAGTAGAGATTGTATGTAGTGTGAGAAGTGCATGTTAGTGTAATTGTCGTGCTGGAGTGGCTTTGGATGTGTATGTAGTCTGTGAACCAAGTGTAATAGGCCCGCTCAAGCCGACTGGGTGCAAGCATACATTTATAGTAAGCGACACTGGTTCAACCACAGCGCCCCTGGTGTCCGCCAATGTAGTACGTGGCCAGGTGAACACTCCCAAAGTTTATTACCCTGGCGGGGCGTGAACTCTGGCTCACCCATGTACGAAACGCACACTCTACTACTGTACCACAGAGGCTCCATATATATATTATATATATATATATATATATATATATATATATATATATATATATATAACTATACGAATCTGGCAGTATCTGTCTCTTAGTAAATTGTATATATTTGGTTTTACTAGCATTAAATGAGACAAGGTTATTTTGTCCCTATTCAGTGACCTTAGATGAGTCTTGATTTATGCAGATGGCTGCACTGAGATCAGAGTTAGAAATATTAAACTTTGTGAGTGGATGTTTAATGTGAATGAACTGTGAAGTGTTGAGTCATCTGCATCTGAATGGAACAGGGTTTGCACCAGAACTGATCCCTGTGGCACGGCAGCATTACTTGAATGGAAATTGGAATATACATCATCTACTCATACTCTTATTATTCTGTCCCTGACATATGAGGAAAGCAAAGGAACAGAAGACGTTAGTCAATAGCTAGGGAGTTTGGATAGCAGGGAATGGTGCTACACTCTGTCAAAAGTTCAGAAAAATCAGTGGCTACTACGTGAGTTTCTCCATGTTGGTCAATTCGTTGATATGAGTCAGCAGATTGGGTATATCAATGGTGGCTCTTTCATGGCTAGAACCATAATGTCTATCACTAATTAAGTTGTTAGATTAGGTGTTAACTGTGTGCATATGAAATACAATCTCAAATACTTTACCAAATGAAGACATGATAGCTATTGGTCTGTAATTAGAGGGGTCAGAGGAACTTCCTTTCTTCGGAATTGGGTGGATATTGGATTTTTTCCATGAATTAGGGAATGAAATTGTACGCATGCATAGTCTGAATAATTTACCTAGAGCAGAAGCAAGTTCTGGAGAGCACGTTTTCAAATCAACTGGAGGAATTTCATCTGGGCCTAGAATTTTGTTTGCTGGTAAATTGTTTAGGATGAATTTTACGTATCCATCCTGTATTTTAAGTGGAGCTAGTTCTGGAGAGTCAAGTTCAAAAACAGGGCCGTTCTGGCTGACCTCCTCTAAGTTAGAATTTCTGGCAAATGAACTGGTAAGGATGTATGCTTTACCATGCTGGTGATTTATGATGTTCCCACCTAAGATTTTTGTGGGGGAATGGGTAATGACATGTTAAAGTAATTATTGAAAGAGTTGAGAGTTGACCAGAATATTCTATTGTCATTCGGACTGTTAAGTAATTTTGATGTTTGGTGTTGAAGAATACTTGATTTAGCAAAAGTTATTACTGCTTTTGCATGGTTTCTAGCAATTTTAAATTGACAGAGTGATGCAGATATTTTTTATTTTTAAGTAAAACTTATATGCTAATGACTTTGGGCCGTTGCTCCGGCACACTTGCTATCAAACCAATTTGGAGAGTTAACTTTTTTAGTGAACTGTTGACTTGGTATGAACAAATCCATACCGGCTAGTATTAAGTCATTAAAGTGGAACTGGGTAGAACTGAGAAGAAAGACTGCCATGGAATGTCAGCAAGATAGTTTCTAAATTCATCCCAGTTTGCCCTATCAAAATGTCATTGGGTCACCCTGACAGACTCAGAACGGGGATGTTTGGGGGAGCCGACTAATGAGGCTCTGATGAGATTGTGGTCAGAGGATCTAAGCGGTGACAGCACTTATGTCCTGTACTGATCTGGATTATTTGTCAAGAATAGATCCAAGAGTCGGGCGTTACGGTCAGGATTATCTAGTATTATGGTTGGTTGCTTTACCAACTGCATGAGATTAAACGAATCTGCAAACAGCTCGCGCTCTAGATCAGTATCGTCAGTCCTGGCACAGTGCAATAACCATTCTACATTCTGTACGTTAAAATCACCCAAAATGGTAATTCTGGTGCTAAAGGTAATGTTAAGGTTACTCAACTGCTTATGGGCAGTGTTCCACTGAAAGTGAGTAGGCGTTTTCTTGGGAAATCAGAGACCGGGACATTAAACAAACATGTACCATAGAAGAAGCCTCACAGAAGATTACAAACTTGATAACTTAAAAACTGAATTGAAGACAATTAGCTAGGATATAATAGGTCTGTGCATGATCCATAGAACAGAAGAAAAATAATTAAAGCTTCAAGATATCAACCACCTATTTTGTTACAGAGGAAGGGAGAATGAAAGAGTTAGTGGTATGTGATTTCTATTTTACGGAAATCTTGCAGAGAACTTTGCTAAATTCAGCAGTGTCTTTGACAGCATAACATGGATTGTAATTTGATTCTGGAAAAGATGCACCCTAAAAAAAATGCAAGTATATGCAACCACTTCTCAAAGCACTGATGAACAAATAGAAACATTCTACGAAGACATTTCCTTGAATATGGAAATCAAAATGGCTGGATGTACTATACTCATGTGGGACTTCAATACAAATGTTGGGAAATCGATAACAGGAGAGTCATGTATGGGAAAATTCAAAGCAAGGGAGGGGAATGATAGGGGTGAAATGGTTGTAAATTTTGCTGAGATGTATAACAGGAGAAACATTAACTCCAATACAAAAGATGGAAATCGACAACTGGAGAACCATGTATGGCAAAATTCAAAGCAGGGGAGGGGAATGACAGAGGTGAAATGGTTGTAAATTTTGCTGAGATGTATAACAGGAGAAACATTAACACATTTTTCTGCAAAAGAACAGGGAGAAAATGGACCTTGTTAAGGCCAAAAGATGAAACAAAAAATGAAGTCGATTTCATTATTGCAGATAGAATAACACGATCATCAGTATCAGTTATCAACAAAGTACATATATCAAGTGACCATAAAATGGGGAGTTGCACAGGCAGATTGAAATTCAGAAGTGAAAGAAAGAACCTGATTAAAAATAAAAATGTTTGCCCTACCAAAATAAGCACAAACAATGCTGCCTTTCAGTTAGAAATAAAAAACGGATTTCAGGGTCTGAGTTATGCTGAGTGTGACATTGTTGAGTTGAATGGTAGACTAGCAAAGGTTTTCAGGGAATCAGCTGAGGTGGTAACTAAAGCTAATACAACCAAAACCAACAAGTACTCTGAAAAGCCTCTCGAGCTAATGACAAAAAAAAGAGATGAAGGTAAAAAAAAAAAAAAAAAAAAAAGGATGTAGAAAGAATAGAATTAAATGAGTTTATTAACAGCAGACATATAGAAGAAAAAGGAAAAAGAAACATGGATCAGAAGAAAATAATAATCAAAAAAGGAAAAATGAAGCAGGTTCAAAGAAAAGTGGAATTAGGAGAGCAACAAATTATATTACTGAAAGGAAAAATGGCGAAATCAATAAAAACAGGGGACTGGTAAAGAAGGTTGTAAGAATTTTATAAATAACTGTGCATCAAAGATAATAAAGCCAATAGCTAACTTTTCAGTTACCAGAGGTAACACCAGACGAAGTAAACACTTCTCTTGAAAGTATGATAAGAGGGAATTCTACAAGAGAAGATGAAATAGATTACTGTCGGATGCAAGAATAGAAGCTCAAAACATGCTCGCCCATGTATTTAGCCAGTGCATAAAAAAAAAAAAAAAAATCCAATACATGGTGGAAGGCAATAGTTGTTTGCCTTTACAAGAAATGTAATTCAAAATATTATAGTAACTATCGACCTATTAGCTCATTGTCTGTTTTTTGCAACTCATCACCAACGTTCTCACGAACAGAATAACTACAAATATGAAAGATATGCAACCTCAAGAGCAGGCTGGGTTCCGAAGCGCGTATTTTACTGCTGATCCTCTGCACAATGAGGTAACTGAGAAAACTACAGAATATAATTAACCGCTGTGTTTAGGGTCTGGCGATTATTAAGAGGCTTTTGACTGAGAACATAGTAACTGTAAATTCATTGTGAAACAAGACGTAAACAAGAACAATGTAAAACTGCACGAAAACATATAAGAAGAGAGAACTGCTACAGTTAAGTTACATAACGACTAAAAAAAGAATAAGATAAAGTATCACCAAAATTAATTTCAACATACTTTGAAAATATTTTCAGAGAGTGAGATTGGGAGAAAAATGGAGTATAAATACATGGAGAACACTTAAGCCATTTAAGATTTACAGATGACATTGTCCTAATCTCAGAAACAGCAGAAACTTTGCAAGAGATGTTAAATGACCTAAACAGAGAAAGTCTCAGAGCAGGGCCAAAGCTGAACCTGAGTAAAACTAATGTTTAATCCAAAATCACCAAAGCACGTCATCAAAGTAAACGAAGAAATTCATGAAGAAGTTGAGGAGTGTAAATACTTGGGGCAAAAACGAAAACTAATGAAGGACTATGAAAATGAAATAAAAAGGCACATTACGGCTAAATGGAAAGCTTTCGGTAAACAAAGAGACATCCTGAAAATAATGTAGCTTGCCAGTATGTATGAAACGAAAAATATATAAATTATATTTAATCCCAGCTATGACGTACGGTTCTGAGACCGGGAAATTGCAAAATTTGAAGGAAAACCAACTAATCCGTTCTCAACGAGAAATGGAAAGGTCAGTGTTGGGAATATCTTTGAGCATCAGGAAAAGATTAATTTGGGCGAGAGAGAAAACTCAAGACAAAGACATTATGCAAGTTACAAAATAACAGAAATGAAGGCTGGTAGGTCATGTAGCAAGAATAAGGGATAACCGATGGAGCAAGAGGCTGAATGGCTGAACTCCGAGAGATTGCAAGAGTAGCAAAAAAGGACCAGATACTTGTAGGAGCTAGAAATGGTATAGAGAAGTTTGCAGGCCAAACTTGGCAGAGATTTTCTCAGTCAAGGAATTCGTGAAGAAGGTTGTGGGAATACTTTGTTCAGTAGTGGACTTGCAGTGGCTGACGATTTTATATATATATATATATATATATATATATATATATATATATATATATATATATATATATATATATACTGTATATATGCAGGGTGTAACACGACTTATGACAAAAACTTACACCAATGATCTATCATGCAATTTTGAGTATATTTTGTTCTATAACATATACTCTCTGCGACCCCAGTTCAGTACCAAGCATTCGGCTGTTTAATTGTAAAGTTTCGTGGCTAGTATGTGCCATTGGGTGAGAGCTTCGCAGGGCGACGGGAGACGAGTATTATTAGCTTATACTGTACTGTACATAAAAATCCTATATCCTATCAGTACAAACGAGTTTTAAGAAGAAACTTTACGTAGTCTATTGATTCTTTAACATCGTCATGCATTCCTGCAATTCTTTTGCACAAATCGACTGTAAATTAAGGATTAAATTCAAATTATATGGCTTGCGAGGGAGTAAGGAGGGAGGAGAGGGGCTGGTGTGTTGTTGCCAGTTATGTAATCTTTAGTTTGTAGGATATTGCTACCAGCATTATCATAACACCCACAGCTCATTCAATGGAAAGACATTTTTGTAACGGGAGATTAGCCTCACTTTAAGCAAGGAAGAAAATTATTTATAAAAAATTTTCCGCTGCACGTAAACGTGGCGCGATTATCACCACCTGTATTCCTCTCTGTTGCACTGGCATTACCATCGCAGAATCCGTAAAAATAGCCGATATCTGCATATTCTTCATTGCTGTACATACGTGGCATGCTGCTTCATGAACAAGCGAAGCTGAACCCAGTGAACAGCTGAACGCGGAGAACAGTATTTGTGCCTCGCCTGCAAAGTTTTCCGTTCAAATGACAGTGGATGCAGAGTTGCCAAGTCCTTATAATCAATCTCGTTAGTTTAGTCCTGAAAATTTGCTAGAATGTCGCTAGATAGTAAACACTGCAAAACATCGCTAGAAAATACGATTAAATCTCTAGAATATCACTAAAAATGGCAAAAATTTCCAGAATATAGCTAGATATCATGTTGCCAGATGTTAAATAGTGCCGCTAGGTAGAAGCAAAAAGTAGGTCTAGTGCATAATCGTTACAATGGCAATCATTTGTCACTGTTCTCACGTCAACATCATATGAATGGCGCCACGTTTACTTGCAGCAGAAAAATTGTAATGGATAATATTACTCCTGACTTAAAGGGATGCTAGTCATTTATTACAATAATGTTTTTCCATATATATATATATATATATATATATATATATATATATATATATATATATATATATATATATATATATATATGTAAAGGCACCCACACCTCACTCTCAACATAGCACCCCACTGTGACAACATAATTCACACAATGTCGAAACACCCCACACTATGACACTGCACTGTGACAACATACACGTCGCGTTATGACTGCTCACCACATTATGACAGCTCACCCCATTATATAACAGCATAAAAAAAAAAAAAAAAAGCAATACGGTAACATATCACCACATTATGGGAAAACACGTACCAGATTATGATATCATATCCGATGGCGACTTACACTGAAAAACAAACACACGTCACAGTACCAATACACAGCACTATGCCAACACATACCACACTATGCCAGCACATCAAACTATGAAAACACACCACACTGTGAAAACATGCAACACCCCTTGACAACACACACTCTATTATGACAGCTCACACTCACCAGACTACACACACACACACACACACACACACACACACACACACACACACACACACACATCAAAATAACAATATACATATACACATTATAACAACGCATAACGCTATGACAAATCATGATAACACTCACCTTTACACCTACCAACATTCCCTCTCTACCAACAGCACCTCACCACATTGTGCCAACACAGCACCCTACCCCACCTGCTTGCCTCATTAAGCTTATTACCGCTCTTGTCCCTTCTTAACAACGCAATACACTACAACCACAAAAATCTGGCGCACGTTTTCAGTAATTACCATGACAAGCGATATTACATAATTGGATCAGGTAATTTTGGGTGCGATTAGGGGCAGCAGTTAATTAGCATTCTCAAGTCCATAACACCATTAATTGCCCAGCTGATTACTTGCTATTAACACGATTTCTTTCACCAAAAATGACTATGACATTTTTTCCTCCTCTCCGTGTGAAATACTTCGTTGTTCGATTTAGCCAGTGTATTTTTCTCGTCTTAGCAGTTGTAATATGTATGTATGTATGTATCTATATCTATATCTATCTATCTATCTATCTGTCTATAATATTCTCTCAGTAGATGAGCAAGTCCAAAATATATAGTTAAATTTAATTGTATTAGCTTTTTTTTTTTTTTTTTTTTTCCCTCATGTAAATGCACCAGGCTCAGTTTCTGTAATATATTTGTTGTCTTTGAAAGTTCATGAAATTGTTAGTTTCTTTCTTGCTCTAAATGGGCAAATTGGAGTGAACATTGTCTAATCTCTCTCGTGCTTGAAATATTTTTGCTTTACTTATAATTTTGTTGTATATGTATGTTTTTCAGTTAGGCTATATCGGTGTTTGTGTCCCCTACACTGTGTTAATTAAATATCAAACATTTACTCATGGCGTGAGTCACACAATAATATCAGTTGGGTACTTGCTGCACTAGCCCTTCTTATTTTTTTTTTTTTTAATGAAATTAAAAAATTTTAATACCTGACCTTTTGTATTTGCCTACTGACTGTTTCCTTGATTTTATAATATATTCCAAATTCAGTTTGCGTATGATCTCTTTCAATAAGTTACCCTGGATACTGTTTCCCTATCTTATTTTATAATACCCATGCTTTTAATTTTAAAGTGTTATCTCTCTATCTATCAATAGCCAGACGCCTTAATCCCGAAAATGGTGGCCATGGACAAATGGTCTACATGTCACCCTGTCCCATGTCGTTTCGATATCCTCCCTCAGCTAAACCCTCTCTCATATACTTCTCCACTCCATCCCTCCATTTCTTCCTCGGTCTCCCCCTCTCTCTCCCCCCCCTCCATCTGACTTACATACTCTCCTCGTCAGTCTCTCACTCTCCATCCTCTCCACATGGCCAAACCACCTCAGTGCGTTTCTCCTAATGCTTTCAATCAAATCCAAATCCACACCATAACACTCCTTCACTTGCTCATTTGTCAGTATATCTCTCCATGTAATTCCACATGCTACCCTCAGAAAACACATATCCACTGCTCTCACTCCAGTCTTGACTTGTATCCTTCCAACAAGATCCAAACTTTGCTTCCGTACACTAGGGTTGGTATCGCAGTACTACCATGCGGCGATTTTTTTACTTCCATGTTCACTTTCTTATTTCTTTTCATTGCTTTTAATGAACCAGCAACCTTTCTTCCCTGTTGCACCCGTCCAAGTACAGTGTTTTTTCCTTTAAACTTCCATCCTTATTCAATACATTACCCAAGTACTTCAATCCACTCACATTTTCCACCACTTCACTATCCAGCCTCACTTTGCATTCAGTGACTTTATTTCTCTCTAAGACCACAACTTAACGTTTTCCTACATTCACCTCTAGATTCCGTTTCATACAAACAATCCCAAACTCACTCACCAAGCCTTGCAGTTCTCCTTCGTCTCCACTTAACAATACAGTGGTAGAGAGTCGTACTCGGGACCGGGGGGGGGGGGGGTCGTGAGTTCGAGCCAAGCCCGGTAGCTGCCATGCCGGGAGGGGTAGCGCCCTCCTGTCACGTAGCAGGGCTATATGATCTAATAAGGTTTAGCTCGGGGGACATTTCCATTTCCCTTAACATCTGCAAACAACAGAAGAAATTTCCAGACGCTACCCTCTTTCATTAGGGCCGCTCCGACATCCACTACCCTATCTCTTTTATAAATACATCCATATATTAATTGAACACATCCTTGTTTCAGTCCAACATCCAGACAGAAAAATTCACTGATCACCATTCACACGCACTGCAGCTCTAGTATCCTTATACATACCCTTCACGACATTCAGCATCCTATTTTCTCCATATGTTATATTTATTTTCCACATTCCTTGTCTATCCACTCTGCCATATGCTTTCTTCAGTTCCATGAAGGCTACATACAAAGTCTTTTCCTTCTCTAGAAACTTTTCCACTAAACACTTTATGATGAATGTATGATCTACAAAATCTCTTCTTTTCCTGAGATCTCTCTGTTTTTCTTCAAATATTTCCTCTGTTCTTTCCCGAACTCTGCCAATAAGTATCCTACCATATACTTTTCCTATTACACTAAGAAGACAAATGACCCAATGATTACCACACACTTCCTTTTCCCTTTTTCCTTTGTACAAGGGAATAATTATAACTGACTTCCAAAAGTCCGGGACTCTACCTTCCTACCAGGCCAATCTGCACATCTTCCATAGCCTTTCTACTGCTATCTCTCCCCCATGCTTCAGCATTTCACCACACACTCCATTATTTCTTGGGGCTTTCCCCATTTTGACTTCCTTCATTGTTCTGCTAAGTTCGTTCTACTGATCTCTTCCTCCCTTCTCATCCTTCTTCCAGCCATTCCCCAGCCACATATACTCACGTTAATTTCATTTTCTATGCTTAACTCTATCAAATACATTTATGTGAAGCTACAGAATGTGGTAAATGTTTTTGGCATATCAGATAGAACCAGGATTCTGGGTACTTGAATGATAAGTGAATGGAGACGTAGCCCATTGGACTGGGCAAACTTGGGCTGTCTGGACGGGGCTATTACCCTGCCCATGGGTGGGAAAGGAGGTCCGCATGATGAAGATGATGTTTAACAATTCCTTAAAGTGTGCTCTCCATCTGCTCAAGTTTTTCTCCCTTCACCACAACCTACCATTTCTGTCTTTCACTCCTCAAGTACCTTCTTTATCACCCTGTCTTCACCTCCTTCCAGAACATTATTTTAAAGTTCCTTCACTCTACACTTAAATTCCTTTCAAACTCTTCATCCACCGTTTTCTTTCTCATACTGATCAATTCTCCTTTCTCCACTTCATAACATATAACTCTCATTTTCGTTTCTCAGTTTCCTCCATGCCTCTTTTTCCCATCCATTCACAACATGCTTTCTTCTTTTGCACCACAGTATGACTCTTCATTCCACCATGCTGTTTCATGCACACCTTTTCATATCCTCTTTACCTCACACCACCTCACATGCTGCGCAGATTTCTGTCTGTGAATACCTTGCACACACCTTCCACCTCCCTCATCCGCTCCTAATCACATTTGCCCAATTGCTCCTCCATTTCTCTCTTAATTCTGCTTTCGTTTTCCGTTCTCCGGCAACCATACTATCCTCTTAGTATAGACTGCTTCCTCCCGCCCTTCATTTGTGCCCTGACTCTCACGTCCACCAAGTGCTAGTAAGAGTCCACATTCCCTACCTCTGTATGCTCTCACATGCAGAAATCCTCTCATTCTCTCATCCACACACGTCTTAACAATCATTGATTTATATTCATACAGCTCACCATCCACCCTTCTCATCACGCGCCACTTACGCCAGTAGATAATTTTGTACCTAAAGAGGGAATCGGCAATCACCAGTCTCCTCCTGCCACAAATTCAACCAGAGCACTACCATTCTCATCCACTGCTGCAAGCACACCCCACTCACCAACTACTCCAACCACCTTCGCTTTCCCTACTTTTCCATTCATATCCTCAGTAAAAAGCACTCCCTCACTCTTAACAAACTGTTCCATTCATGCTTTCACATTTGCCCAGAACTCTTCTTTCACTGTTTGCACGGTCTTCTTTCGGCTCATATACACGATCTCCCATACTAGTATTCCTACATTCAAGCTTACCCACACAATCCTTGAACCAACTGATCCATACTCTCATATATTGTCATTTCATCTCTTGCACACAACAATACATACACCCACCTTTACCCTTTCATTCTCATCTACTCCGGTACAAATAGCCAATCCATATTCCCACTCTCTCAAACCCTCACCTTTCCATGTGGTCGGTCAGTCCACATTATATCCACTTCAATCCACATATTTCCACCTTTGCATCCTCAAGCACCTGGACAATCTCTCTCTCTCTCTCTCTCTCTCTCTCTCTCTCTCTCTCTCTCTCTCTCTCTCTCTCTCTCTCTCATTACACACACACACACACACACACACACACACACACACACACACACACACACACACACACACACACACCTCATCATTCGCGCCTCTCACATTCCATGTTTCCATCATTAACTTATCCTTTATCTAGTCCTTGGTCGTCATTTGTAGGTCTGCCCGGGTCTCAGGCATTTTGTTTGTCCTTTCAGTTGGTTACTTTCTGGGAAGGGGCACTAACCCTCCGCCAACCCATTTGTTGCCACGTAGGAAACCGTCCGCCACAACTTTTTTACCGGTACTCTGCGAATAGATCTCTAACTCTCTCATATTATATCAGTTTCTTTTCCCGATGCACAGTGAGTCACATTGACTATCATTTGTACAGTATTTGCATATCTCATTATACTTTATGTCTTCTCGCTGTAATGCATTGCATTCAAAATTTTAATCGGTGCATTTGTTTTTATTGCTCTTTCATAAAGTGTTTAGTTATTTTCTCGCTGTAACTCCATCACTCTCAGTTAAAATCAACCTCTTAGATGCTAAGATTTCTCTAGAGAGTACAAAACTGTCTGGTGTCATCTTAAACACAATTCCTAAGTTTATTCATGCCAGAGACAGAATTAGGCTACTTAAAGTGGTCTTTTGAAGCCTTTGACTGCTAGACTTTCTCTCAGGTCAACAAATTCATCTTATGATAGCTTCAGTGAAGCACCCAAATGCACCACTCCAACTGAAATGGTTAAAAGAAACTTGTTCATTTGTGTTTCAGCCTATTATCCATTCTTATAATTTCTTCTAGTTGTTAATAAATCACTAATTTCGCTGTGTATTTTCGTTTCCCTCGCAATTTTGCCATATCTTCTTATTTGCATCTTCTCGTATATGTCTGCTTTTGATATATTGCGTGTAGTACGTTTCTCTCAAAGGTTCTTCGTTCAACAAAATCCACGCAATTTTTTGCACGAGGAAATTGTTAAAGCATGATGATCCACCAAAGATTAATACCCTGACATGCTAAACAAATACGACTTTTAAAGTAATATCACTCAAAAGTTTACATGAATAACCTATCTCATGAATTCCTATTTAAAATTTCGTTCACATGTTTTTGTCCAAAGACTTTGGTAACTAAACAATCGACCCCTTGAATCTGGTGACTTTAATCACATTCTTCTCACTGACGTCTGTTTTATTTTATTCGATTTCGGATATGCCTTTAAAACTGGAGGGATTACCTATAGACTCCAAGGACCCCTGCAATGAACAGTACCTTTTCTATGCTGAGTAAAATGGCCTAATGGAAGCAAGAACGACATTACAAATATCTCTGCGGATTGAAGAGGTTAAACTTTCAATTGGCAACCTCCTCACTGTGTTAACGTTTTTATGTAGTTGTTGATGTTGTTTTTGTTGATTCAGTCTATCTTAAACAATTTATCAACATATGAGGGACTTCCAGCAAGAGAGGAGGATGGATTAGATGTTACTGCATTAATCCCTTCATAACAAGGAAAGTTTCCCAAGCTGAATAAAGTAAGTCTATTGATTACAAAACAAAACAAAAGGACTACGTTATGCTCAGGGATCAGTGATCTACATGCAATATATAACGTTCTTATGTGTAATGTACTTGACCTAAGACCATTTCCTTACCATACTAGTGGTAATTGGCGGTTATACAGTCGTTTTAAGAATCAACAGCTATATCTGAAAGAGGGCGTCGGATGCGAGAGGGATGTCTGTTGAGCAGGGAAGAGTGGCTGTGCGTAACAGAAATGAATGGAGAGAAATTGTGAATGAATAAATGATAACGCAGCCCTGAGGAGATATTCTCCCGCATTTTGTCTGATCAGCTGATCAGGTCAGGTGCAGGTAAGGGGATGGGTCCATTATGATGTGGCAGGGGTAAACCAGCTCTGCTGTCGGGCCCTGCTGCGGATGTCATTGATTGCGCAGTTGACCCTCGTGCAGTGTGGTGCGGTGAGGATCTGTCCCTTCTCCCCTTTGGGGCTAAGATGCGAATGAATGTTTTTGAGTGGATGAGTAAATTGGGAGTGTGTCGTCCTGTCTCGGCTACCTCTCTTTCCTTGGGGGAAGCAGCCTAGGTATATAGATAGATGGATAGAAACATGGCTTCTACTTTGTTACAATAGTTCCTTTCAATTTCAGTCTGTTGTTCGCTCTCTTGAGCAAAGGTGATGTAGTACCGTATTAGATTCGCGTCGTAGCTTATGTGTGCTCTGAGTCTGGGGTTAGAAATTCAAACCGTGGCTGACACATAACTGATAATACGCCCCTTCATATGCCTGCAAACATAGCCTGCTGGTTCTTCTGATGGCACATACAGATTTTGATGCACACAAACATAGCTTACACAATACAACAGCTTTTAAATGTTCATTCCTCCGACACACATCCCTTCCCTACCTTACTTCGCCAGCATGAAGACAGGTTACATTTCTTTTCCGCATTCATTGTCACCCGGTGATGACGAATCAAGGCATTTTTAAATCATAACTAAGGACAGAACTTTAAGGTTTGGATCTTAAAGCTTTGCGACCAGAGTCATAGACAAAGGGTGATACGTGAGGTACCTTTTAGGCGAAATGACACGTGCAGCATCCTGGGGTTTGCAGAGATAATCCACTGATCAGCAGCAGGTTAACCAGAGCTGAATTAACGCATCCTTAGCAACAAAGAGTAACCCACAAAAATATGTCGCCCTGCTGAAGGGAGTAACATAAATGACACATTAAGGCCAAGAATAAGACGGTAATGTATAGCAACATGCGGAAATATATATTTACTAGAACACCTAGCGGTAGTATAACCCACGCTCCTCACGTCTGTGATATTGTACTTCTGCGATAATGTACCACAGTTGACACCATCCGATTTTGTTAAACAGAAAGTGAGTGAGTATGAGAACCTTTGTATTAGTACAAACCTTTCTCTTGATATCTCCAGTTGAGTTTATTTAGCTTAGGACACTTTTGGAACTGAAGTGGTTGAATTTAGCATTTATTGTCATTTTATTGTGATAGAACTCTCCCTCGCACGTTAGCATAAAGCAAGTGAAATGGATGTCCTAATGCTGAAGGGGTTAAGGTTGATAACACGTGGAAGGCAGAAATACGCATAACGACTTACACATACAAGATACACTTGTCGATATTAACACTCTCAGCATCTTCTCGGCCGAATACAATAGTCTGGTATTAACTGGAATTAAATGCGACATGGATGTGACCAGGAAAGGGTTAACTGGACAAATGTTGACATTTTCAGGCTCCTGTGATTCAGCTTTAGCTGATAAAATCTTCTGGCGTTAGTTAGAAAAAAGTACCAGAATTTCCTATCCTTAAGAAAGTGAATGATATTGAAATTAATACTCAGGCTCCTGTGACTCGCTGCCAGTTGGATAAAACAGACTGGAGACCATAAGAAGCCTAGTCTCTTCAGCAGCAGGTAACGCTTCTAAACTGAATATGAAAGTCGGATACTGGGTACACAAAATGAGAAAGATGTTAGAAATGTCTATCTATCTATCTATTGCCAGACGCCTCAATCCCGTTTGGGGTGGCCACAAACAAATCGCCTCCAAGTCGCCCTGTCCCCCGCCATTTCACTGCCCTGCTCCCAACTCACATCCCCCTCTCTCATATACCTCTCCACCCCATCCCTCCATCTCATCCTCAGCCTCCCCTTCCCTCTTCCCCCCTCCACCTCACTCACATACACTCTCTTCGTCAGTCTTTCACCCTCCATCCTCTCCACATGGCCAAACCACCTCAGTGTGTTCCTCATAACGCTTCCTATCACATCCACATCAACACCACAACGCTCCTTTATATCCTCATTCGTCAGCCTGTCTCTCCACGTGACTCCACAGGCTCCTCTTAAATAACTCATTTCCACTGCTCTCACTCTTGACTTGTGTCCTTCCAACAATGTCCAAGCTTCACTTCCGTACGTTAGAGTTGGTATCACAATACTGTCATGTAGTAACTTATTCACTTCCATGCTCACTTCCCTGTTTCTTATCACTGCTTTCAAAGAACCAGCAACCTTTCTTCCCTGCTGTACCCTTTCAAGCACTTCACCCTCCAAACCTCCATCCTTACTCATCACACTACCCAAGTACTTAAACGTACTCACATTTTCCAATTCCTCACCATCCAACCTCGCTGTACATTCACTAACTTCACCTCTCAAAGACCATCACTTTACTCTTCCCTACATTCACCTTTAGATTCCGTTTCTTACACACTCTCTCAAACTCATCCACCAAGCCTTGCAGCTCCCCTTCGTCTTCACTCAACAACACAGTATCATCTGCAAACAACAGTACAGGGAGTTTCCAAACACTATCCTCTCTCACCAGGGCCACTCCAACATCCACTACCCAAACTTGTACCTCTTTTATTACCCCATCCATGTACAGATTGAACAACCATGGAGACATGACACATCCCTGTTTCAAACCAAATTTCAAAGAGAAAAATTCACTTAGTTCACCATCCACACGCACTGCAGCCTTTGCACCATCGTACATACTCTTCACAGCATTCAACAACTTCCCATCTACTCCATATATTCTTAACACTTTCCACAATCCTTGTCTATCCACCCTGTCATTTGCTTTCTCCAAATCCATGAAAGCCGCATACAACTTCTTTCCCTTCTCTAGAAACTTTTCCACTAAAGATCTAAGAATGAATATCTGATCTACACAACCTCTTCCCTTCCTAAAGCCTCCCTGTTCTTCTTCAACTAATTTCTCTGTTCTTTCTCTAACTCTGTCTATAAGTATCCTACCATACACTTTTCCTATCATACTAAGAAGACAAATGCCCCTATGATTACCACACACTTCTTTTTCCCCTTTTCCTTTGTACAAGGGAATAATTATACCTGACTTCCAATCCTCCGGGACTCTACCTTCCTCCCAGGCCAATCTGCACATCTTCCACATCCATTCTACTACTACCTCTCCCCCATGCTTCAGCATTTCACGACACACTCCATCAATTCCTGGGGCTTTTCCCGATTTAACTTTCTTCATTGCTTCCACAACTTCTATCCTACTGATTTCTTCCTGTCTTCTCACCTCCCTCCTTCTCCCAGCCATTCCCCAGCCACTTATACTTGCATTACTTCCATCCTCTACGTTCAACAATTCCTTAAAGTGTTCTCTCCATCTGCTCACTTTTTCTCCCTTCTCCACTAGTAATCTACCATTTTTATCTTTCACTCCCCTGCTAACTTCACTTCCACCCTGTCTTACTCTTTTCACCTCTCTCCAGAACATTTTCTTACAGTCCCTTCACTTTACACTCAAATTCCTTCCAAATTCCTCATCCACTCTCTTCTTACTCTCTCTTACTAATCTTTTCACCTCTCTCTTTCTTTCTACATATAACTCTCTCTTCCGCCTCTCAACTTCTTCCACGCCCCTATTTCTCATCCATTCATTGTATGCTTTCTTCTTTTGTGCCACAGCCTGTTTCACCTCTTCAGTCCACCACGCTGTTCCTTGCACCCCTCTCCGTCTTCTCTTCCTTCCACACACCACATCACATGCTGCACATATTTCTTCTGTAAATATCTTACACACACCTTCCACGTCTCCCATCTGCTCCAATTCATATTTGCCCAATCGTTCCTCCACTTCTCTCTTATACTCTGCCTTTTTCTCATCCTCTTGCAACCTTTCCACTCTCCTTGCAACTACTCCTTCCTCTCGTCTTTCCCTTCTTCTATTCCTCCATCTTACTTGCATTCTAATTCTGGCCACCATCAAGTAGTGGTCAGAAAGTCCACTCCCCCAACCTCTATACACTCTTGCATCCATTACACATCTTCGCATCCTTTCATCCACACACACATAATCAATCATTGCCTTCCTTTCATTCAGTTCACCACCCACCCTTCTCATCACTCGCCATGAATACCTGTGGATCATTTTATGCCTGAAGAGGGTATTGGCTATCACCAACCCCCTCCCAGCACAAATGTCCACTAACGCACTCCCATTCTCATCTATCTCAGCAGGCACACCCCACTCACCAACTATTCCATCCACCTTCACATTCCCAACTTTACCATTCATATCACCAATCAAAAACACTCTCTCATTCCTTCCAAACTTTTCCATGCACACTTCTACATTTGTCCAGAACTCCTCTCTCACTCTTCTAGCACGATCTTGCATTGGTGCATACACACACACAATCGCCCACATTTGTATTCCAACTTCAACTTTACCCACACAATCCTTGACCCAACTGATCCATACTGTCTTATGCTCCTCTTCCATCTTTTACTCACAACTATACATACTCCTTCCTTTGCCCTCTCATTCTCACCTACTCCTGCACATATACCCCATCCATACTCCCATTCTCTCACACTTTCTTCTCTCCATTTTGTTTCAGTTATTCCACATACATCCACTTTCGCACCCTCAAGCACCTGGACAATCTCTCTTTCTGTCACCTCATCATTCGCTCCCCTTACATTCCAAGTTCCAATTACCATGTCCTTTGTCCGGTCCTTGGTCGTCATCGTTTGGTCAGTCGTCTCCGAGGCTTATTGTTTGTTTTTTTAGTTAGTTGTTTTCCCAAAATGTTTGGCAACTTAGACCAGGGGTCGACACCCTACGGGTCGCGGGCTTGACCCGACCCGTAAACCTAATCTGACCGGCCTGCCTGTATGCTCCACAATTTCACAAAAATATCTGCATTTTTCACGTATTTAGTAAATAAATAAAAAAAAGGCTTAATGGTTGTTAAACACTATGGCAAACACTAGCCTGAGTTCCTTTGTTCGAAAATGTATGAATTCGAACAGACCTGAGCTCAGATTAGGAGGCTATGACGTGCCGCACCCAGCGCTCAGTGATCCAGCACTGCCAGATGAGCAAAAATTATTGTCCAGTGCGATAATCTGACCTGTGCGATAAACGATAACATGCATGCGATATGCTTAATACCTACGGTAATGATTATTTAAACGAAGTGGCTTTATTTAAGTTGATGTGATAATATTGCTCAAAAACGATAAGATAATAAACACTGTACAGCAATCAGTATAATTTTTTTGAAATATCTATCTATCTATTGCCAGACGCCTCAATCCCGTTCGGGGTGGCCACAAACAAATCGCCTCCACGTCGCCCTGTCCCCCGCCATTTCACTGCCCTGCTCCCAACTCACACCCCCTCTCTCATATACCTCTCCACCCCATCCCTCCATCTCATCCTCGGCCTCCCCCTCCCTCTTCCCCCCTCCACCTCACTCACATACACTCTCTTCGTCAGTCTTTCACTCTTCATCCTCTCCACATGGCCAAACCACCTCAGTGTATTCCTCCTAACGCTTCCTATCACATCCACAGGCACACCACAACGCTCCTTTATATCCTCATTTGTCACCCTGTCTCTCCATGTGACTCCACAGGCTCCTCTTAAATAATTCATTTCCACTGCTCTCACTCTTGACTTGTGTACTTCCAGCAACATCCAAGCTTCACTTCCATACGTTAGAGTTGGTTTCACAATACTGTCCTGTAGTAACTTTTTCATTTCCATGCTCACTTCCCTGTTTCTTATCATTGCTTTCAAGAAACTAGCAACCTTTCTTCGCTGCTGTACCCTTTCAAGCACTTCACCCTCCAAACCTCCATCCTTACTCATCACACTACCCAAGTACTTAAATGTACTCACATTTTCCAATTCCTCACCATCCAACCTCGCTGTAGATTCACTGACTTCACCTCTTTCAAAGACCATCACTTTACTCTTCCCTACATTCACCTTTAGATTCCGCTTCTTACACACTCTCTCAAACTCATCTACCAAGTTTTGCAGCTCTCCTTCTTCTTCATTCAACAACACAGTATCATCTGCAAACAACAGTACAGGGGGTTTCGAAACACTACCCTATCTCACCAGGGCCACTCCAACATCCACTACCCTACCTTGTACCTCTTTTATTACCTCATCCATGTACAGATTGAACAAACATGGAGACATGACACATCCCTGTTTCAACTCAACCTTCAAAGAGAAAAATTCACTCAGTTCACCATCCACACGCACTGCAGCCTTAGCACCATCATACATACTCTTCACAGCATTCAACAACTTCCCATCTACTCCATATAATCTTAATACTTTCCACAATCCTTGTCTATCCACCCTGTCATATGCTTTCTCCAAATCCATGAAAGCCGCATACAGCTTCTTTCCCTTCTCTAGAAACATTTCCACTAAAGATCTAAGAATAAATATCTGATCTACACAACCTCTTCCCTTCCTAAAGCCTCCCTGTTCTTCTCCAACTAATTCCTCAGTTCTTTCTCTAACTCTGTCTATAAGTATCCTACCATACACTTTTCCTATTATACTAAGAAGACAAATGCCCCTATGATTACCACACACTTCTTTTTCCCCTTTTCCATTGTACAAGGGAATAATTATACCTGACTTCCAATCCTCCGGGACTCTCCCAGGCCAATCTGCACATTTTCCACATCCATTCTACTACTATCTCTCCCCCATGCTTCAGCATTTCACCACACACTCCATCAATTCCTGGGGCTTTCCCCAACTGAAATATACTATGAGTAAATGTTATTGTTACAAGGTGTATTCATGTATTATTATTATCATTATTATTATTATTATTATCATCCGAGAAGAGGGGTGTAGTCTTTAACAAGTTCAAAACATCTGGCTCACTAGCTGAGTAACAGTGCAGTTCCGGTCCCCTGTCCATCAAAGCTTGCCGACCCCTGACTTAGACAAAGGCTGCATACAGTATGCCTGTTAATGCCCGTGGCCATATTATTATTGGTGAAAAGGTGAGCAGACAACGATACCATCGTGCAACCGGAGAGATTATAATTATGAATTTTTTAATGTGCATTAAACACCCAGGACACTGCATAAAAAATGTTAAAAACTCTAACATATAAACAGCTCATATCTCCATCAGCTCCATACAGCGGCGTAAAAAGCAGCACCCATCACAGAGCTGAATTCTTGTCTAAATTGATAAAGGGTATGGGAATGGCTGAATGTGCCATAACTTTTAATTAGCTGACTGTGGATACAAACTTTTTGTCCGTATATAACCTATGGAACGTTTATTTCCCTGATGAAATAAGGCTCGCTGATCCTCTCTATAAACTAATTTACTTGCACGTTATCTATCTCCATTGCATTTATGATGAACCTGTCGTTATTTCATGTCTCCCTTGGTATATATAAAATTATATACGTACCCTGAATCATAATTCAGGATACGTTTGAAACTATACTCGTATTTTTATCTGCAGACTTACCTGTCTATCAGTCTGTCTCTGTCCATGTATCTATCTATGTATGAATTAATGTATCTATGTATGTATGTATCTATCTGTCTGTCTATTTGTCTTCGAGTCCCTTCACTGCAATTACGTCATTTATGTATTGTTCTTGCTGCCGCAACAATTTTCTCTGGCTTTGGGAGATCTATCAGTGTGAAGGGATTTATTGAGGTTACTTTGTATATATTATTTTTTGTGTGTGAGAAGCTCTTCCTGAACATTGTAAAAATTATCCGGAGAATACCACAGAAGGCATGCATAAATGATATGGTCATGTGAAAAGAATGAATGGTAAAAAGGATGTTGAAAAGAGTGTACTGTATTTGAGCGCGTTGAAGGTGGGAGAAGGGGTGATAAAATCAAGAAGAAAGTGAGTAGTAGATCAAGAAGAAAGTGGACAGGTTAGATTCATGAGTGCGTGATAAAGCGAGGTATGGCGTTGATGAGGTTGGTAACTGAGTGTGGATTGAGCTGGAAGAATGTAGGACAATCGTCTGACACTCTTGTTCTTACTCAGTGATGTGGTACTCCTTGGATTGATTCCAGTTGATAGGTGTTACGAACCGTGTAACTAATGTTCATGCCTGTGAGATGGAGTAAAGAATACGGAGGATCGAATGGTGACTGAATGAGAATATGACCCTTTTAACTGGGCAGAATTTTGCTAGTTCTTCAATCAGGTTTATTTTTCCTCTCCACAACCCGCCTTACTTCATCTTTATGTGGGAATAGAGGTCGGGATGACGACGACGACGAAGAGGATTGTAATAATGACAGCAATAGTAATGATAACAATAATAATAATAATAATAATAATAATAACAACAACAATAATAATAATAATAATAATAATAATAAAAAAACTGAAACGAAATTGCTAGCCATCTCATTCATCCATCACACATTCATGTCATCAGAATTTGCTATCACCTCATCCATCTCCGCACCCACCAGCCCTCACCCACCATCACCCACCAGCCATCACCCACCATCACCCACCAGCCCTCACCCACCATCACCCACCAGCCCTCACCCACTATCACCCACCAGCCCTCACCCACCATCACCCACCAGCCCTCACCCACCATCACCCACCAGCCCTCACCCACCATCACCCACCAGCCCTCACCCACCATCACCCACCAGCCCTCACCCACCATCACCCACCATCACCCACCAGCCATCACCCACCATAACATTCCAAGTCCTCCGCACCTCTCACCCACCCAGCACCTCTTACCAATCATTCACCAACCCACTTACCCTAACCCGTTACCTCTCATCCATCGGACTCTTACAGCCCCTCATCCCTCACCTAACATTCCTCACCATATTTTATCTACCATACCTCACCCACCCTTCACTCACCCATACACTTGCCCGTTATTCATTTCTCACCCGTCACCTGCCCCTCACCCAAAACCTTTCACCAACACATCGTCCAGCACTCATACATATATATATATATATATATATATATATATATATATGTTTTTGCATGTGCGTGTGTGTGTGTGTGTGTAGAGAAAGAGGCTAGAATACTCCTCAAATGATGTGAGTGCACCCAAAAAATTCTCTCTCTCTCTCTCTCTCTCTTTTTCTACCACCCCTGCCCCTACATTACCCCAGCTCAATCCCCTTTCCAAAACAAAGTACCCTTTATTTACCTGTGGCTCCCATATGCAAATGACGGCGATGGTGACATGCACTGAAGACACAACAGCGCTGAACTGTTGTCTCGTTGCCCCCATTTCCTTTTGGTTCGAGTGATAGTTTTTTTTTTTTTTTTTTTTTTTTTTTCGGATGAGTCGTACCTGCTGCGTGTTATGATATACTGCAGGTCGCTTTTGATGCATCCGGATCTCTCTCTCTCTCTCTCTCTCTCTCTCTCTCTCTCTCTCTCTCAAGTTAGTTGCGAATACTAAAGTGAAGGAAAAAATATTGCCAAATTAGCGCTGGAGAATGCTTTGCTTCATCATTATCATTCTCAGTTTTTCTTTTTCCCTCCATCATTCCTTATAACCATTCGCCGACATTATGTTTTGAACAAGAGGTGGCCAAAAGTGTGTTCAGATTATCATGTCAATATTGACTACTCCAGTTTCATTCAGGCTCTTCATTGTCATCTTGACAAACAGGTTAGTGCCGGTCAGCTTAGTTAACAGCGGATACTGCTAGCATACAGTACATACAGTTAGACAAACTACTATAGGTCTGTTGAGGTTATTTCAGATTTAATTACATTATATACGGTTCCTAAGTCCACGGAAGCCAGTTTCATCCAATAAGCATAAGTCACAACCATTGGTTTCCGTTAAGGTCTGTTAGCGCAGCAAAAGATTCACTCATCCTATTATTTATGAACCAGACTTCAGAATCGGCTATGTTCAAGTCACGAGTAAAGCCAATTGGTCATATACGTTTATCGAAGTCCTGTAACTATAACACATGAGGTCATAACAGGACCACACATTCTCCTCGGAGGTGGAGCACTTGCAAAAATAGACCCTTCCCCACAGTGGAATAATATTAATAGGGATGGAGTCTGTAGTAACATGGGATTTCCTCTAAAATATGTAAAATTTGAACTTAAAAATCTTTAAGAGGCATCAAAAAACCATTACAGGTCCGTGATTAGAAGACTCTGCTACATTTCCTTTAACGTCTTTAATATTTGGTGTAATGCCCCCAATATTAATTTTATTGGAATGTAACAGTGACTAAAACAACAATTTAAAAAATCTACAGTTTTCTCTAACCCCTACACCGCGGGAATGTTTTCGCTGCTCCTTGCGCGTCCCGCGGGGATAATCACCCTCCAACTGACTTTTAAAAAATATTTACCAAAAATCAGTTATTAGCTCCGGAATATTATAATTACATATGTCTATGGCACATACCTTCAGCTTTCTCCTGGGATGTTTGTTGAGCCTTCTTCGACAACCGTAGGACTTGTGGAGACTTCTGAAGCTGGGTAACTAAGTCTCCACTTTTCACCACCCGACATCCTGTAATATGATTACCACAGGCTGATATTATCACAAGAAACACTATTATATGAATTTCAAATACTTTGGAATCCATACTAAAAAAAAAAAACACTGTGAAAGCAATGTAAATTACGAGCACGTATGAGCATCAAACCCGTCCTCGTTCCCCGCTGGTATTCTGTCATTTATTATTCACAAAAACACTCGCACTTTATATTCTTATTACTTTATTACACTTATATATATCTGCAGTATTTATCCATAAGTTTCCTTCAGTAATAGTAGTTTATTGTCACTGTAGGCATTCACTTTCTCCTTCAGTAAAATAAGTAGATAGCCAAGGTTTCACTTTCACTGTCATAACTTCAAGTATTTGTACTCATATTCTTATATTACTAATTATTTACATTTCTATTTACAATTTTATTGCATTTTCAATATTTACACTTCTATTTTACCTACACTATGTTATGGACTGTCACTTGCAGTAACTTATAAAACAATATTACACTGTTCAATCATATTTACATCCATTGCTCTCACTTGCTATTTACACATTATTTACATTTTCCACTTGCTCTTTTAGAACTGCTTCAGGCTGTGGTAATCAAAGAAGCAGGTTACACAAAGGGGAACCTGGCACTCAGTGCACTGCCAAGAGGTGCATTTGTGCTCAGGTGTGCGTATGGTGGTATGTGCACACACCTGGCACCTGCGGATAGCAGCCTTCCTCTTCCTTGTGGCAGGCATTTGCACCAGTCTGTGCCGATCCATGTACGCCCTCTGCTCAAGTCTGTCAGGAAGTTTAACAGAATGGCACCTTGGAGCTGCTGCTGTCACCTTACCATACCTGTCAAGCAGCTGCTAAACACAAGTCCTGGCGAACAACCTCAGGGAGAATGACTTGGGTGGCTTTACCTTCATCTTATGCAGGATGAGGGCGTTTAGCATCGTCATGTCAATGAGATGCAGGAAAACTTTCCTGTACCACCTAGTATTCTTCCTGAGGCAGTTGATCTCTCCAATTATCATGTCGGACTTGTCCATCAGCCACAGGTTGATATTATAGTCAATGACAGCATCAGGTTTCAACACAGGTTCGCCTGTTCTACAGTCGACCTTGCCACTGTCTTTCAGTTCCCCTTTGTGTACGATGGTGAGCATGTGTACGACCCTCTTGTCATGCCACTGTATTGCCAGCATCTTCTCAGACTTGCGTAGGTGCATGTCTCCTCGCTGCTAGTTTCCTGCCTTGGGGAATTTGGGGAAGTTGGCACGATTGCTCTTCACAGTGCCGCAGGAGCCGATGCCATGCTCTGGAAGGTATTTAGCAAGTTTCAGTGCTGTATAGTAGTTATCAGTATACAGCACATGATTCCCACCACAATACCTTTCAAGCAGCACTTTCACTACACAGCCTGAGAAGCCAAGGGGGTGTGTTTTGTCCAGATCGACAGTGCTGGCTGAATAGATGACGAAGTCAAGGATGTACCCCGTCTTACAGTCGCACAGTACAAAGAACTTGATTCCAAAGCTATGATGTTTGCTTGGAATGTACTGTACAAACCTCAGACATTCTCTGAACAAAACCAAGGATTCTTCTATGACAACCTTCTGAAAGGGGTGGAAGAATGACATAAATTTATCCTTCATTCTGCTCAGAATCTCCCGGATCTTCCAGAGTGGGTCAGTCTGGGAAGGTACATCGTTGTTGGCGAAGTGCAGGTTTCCCATGATGTTCCGGAAGCGATCTCTGGCCATGTACTTATTGAAGGTGGGTGAGGGTAGTAAGGGGTCCATGGACCAGTAATCTTCCAACTCATGCTTCTTTGAGTGTGGCATGAGAAGCATGAGGGCGAAGAACACATACAGCTCCTGCACTCCGAGAATGGTCCATTGTTACATCTTCGCTGCACCTGCACCATTTGCAGCATGTTGTGACTCGTACCTGTTGGTCTCATCACATATGTGCTGCATGACTTCGTCATCAAGGAAGGCCAAAAGGAAGTCCACACACTCAGCATCCTCGTCAAGAGTGAAGGCAGGCTGTATCCCTGAAGAACTCTTGTCAAAATGGAGTTGTTCAAGGACGAAATTGGAACCTTCCGTCCACACGAAGGCATCCAGGGTTCCCTCTTGTGGCGGTGAAGGGTGGGTGAGGGTGGAGGGTGGCTGTGAGGCAGACTGGGCTGTTTCAAGGTCGCTCTAACTGACCCTAGGTTTCCATGTAGCACTAGCAGCCCTTACTCTAGTTGCTACTCTACTTTTACGCGTCAGGGATTTACCTCTTCCTCTACGGCCTGCCTTCACTGTGGGTTCTGGTGGAGACTCCAACGACGAAGACTCAGGAGAAAATTCCACTGAAGAGGTGGAAGAAATTAGTGAAGAAGGGCTGGGAGAGCGGGGAGGTGATTCACCTCGGGACTCATGGCGGGCTGGATCAGGCGGGGCCATTGTTCTGGGGCTAACCCGCCTCCTCTTCACTCCCTTCCCAAATTCCTTCCCTTGCTGCAATAAGGGCTCCTTTCCCTTGGAGCTAGGATGAACCTGGGACACTGGAGCACTTGTACTTGGAGTTTCTGTCACGATTTCCTCCCCAGGCTCATCACATGATTCACCTAAAGGATCAAAGTCACTATCCATCATTATCATAGATAATTCTGCCAGTCCACATTCCACTGCTGAGTCACTTAGTCCTTTACTGCTTTCCACACGAGTTTTTCTAGGGGTAGAGATCACAGTGCCCTTTGCAATGGGTGCAGAAGCGGAAGAAATGGCGAGGCTCGAGTGCGACATGATTTCACCTCAGAGGACGACAAGCAATCGAATGATGCAGCATATTTGGGCAGCCAAGGGTTGACAATGTCAGTTGGGTGACAGCTGCTAATTTATATGCTATGAAATGATTGGTAGGAAATCACGACAATACATAATAGATTAGGTAGTTCCAGGTGAATGTAAATATCACTTAGGCTTTTTTTTCCTTTCTTAAATATATTCTTATCACGAGAATAGATTATACAGCATATTTCAAGGGGAAATTACCAGGGAAAATTAGCGAACGAGTGCACGTGAGGTGCTGTCAGGTGATAATTAGCCAATTCTAGGTGTATGGCACTATCACTTACCTTATTTATTTTTTGTATATATTATTTTGTATAAGAATAGGGCATAGGGCTTATCTAAATGGTTGAAATCAGTGAAAAATTCCAAGGAAGATTTGCTTAGCACAGCGTGGCTGGGCAGGTGAGAGGAGAGCATAATGGAGGGGAGGTAGGGAGGGGAGTCAAAAACGGGGAAAAATGGCTAAATTCTCAACAATGGATGGGAGTACAAATGACATTAGGAGCACTGACTATTGTTGGACACTGGCAGTTCTGATAGATGATACAAGCCACCACTTGAAAGCCCGGGAAAATTCAAAATAACACAGAATCACAAAAGTGATGCCCCGCAGTATGATCCATTGCGCCCAAGCATCACGAAAGTGATGCCCCGCGGTTAAGGGGCTAAAGAAAATATTATGTGCTATATTTTAAGATAAGTGAATGAAGACCATCATGTCCCACTCCATTCTTCAACTTTTTTATTAAATTTTTTACTCTATCCAAGGAGAATTATGTGACTCTTCCTTTGCACTGGCCATACGACTTTAAATCTATCATTCAAGTTTGTTTCTTCTTCATCTGTTACCAATATATCAGTGCCTAAAAACTTCCTATTGATGATTTCAAATACTTCCTTTCCTCTTTCATACCAATAACTCTGGAAGATTTGATTTTATTGCTTTGCTTCTTGGCTTCCTTCCAGAAGCTATTCATATCTTCATTACGAAATGTTCTTTGAACTGATCTACACCTGTCATTAATCGTATTTCTCTTACAAGTAGCCAAAACACATTAAATTACTTTTCTACTCATTTGCATTTTTCTAAAGTCTTCAAGTTCTCTCTGTTTACCCTTTTCTAGCAAAAAACCAATCAAAGCATAATTCTTCCTGTAAGAAGCAAACAAATTATTTACATGTCGATTCCATCAGGGGATAATTCTCTATATACTTATTTGTCTCTATATTTTGTCTGCCATATCTAAGCGAAGACTGATATACTGCTCCCTGTAATTTTTTTCATAAGCTACATCTGTATCAGAGAAATGGTTCCTGTTATGGCATCCAAGTATATTACATTTACTTGAATTCAAACTATTGGTATTTCCAATAGCTCTGTTTGTTTCAGCCAATAATTATTTTATTTCATCAATCTTCAAAATGTCCCACATTACTGGAAATTCTGGTCTTGGTGCTCTATGGTTAAAATGTGGAAGAATTAGGATTATTAATAGCAATTTGTGCTATAAGAGGTAAATGATCGGAATCACTCATGTTGTATGGAGTTTCAAATATTTGCTATTTTAGAGGACTTCAGTATTTGCTACTACGAGTATTAAAAGTAGCAGTACTACTACTACTACTACTACTACTGCTGCTGCTGCTGCTGCTGCTGTTCTTTAGTTCTTTCAGATATACATGCATATTGCAACACTGAGTATGCACTATGCAGTTTCCATATTATCTCTGAATGCACAGGAAGAAACGGTACAGCTACTATATTTCTATTACTCACAATGATGGGTCTAAGGAAAGGTGTATCTAATACCTGTAAATGGAATAGTCACCCTTAAGTTGTGTCAATGGCATGGGCAACAACGGCATGCAGATTAGATTTTTTGTTCAAAGCGGTTAAGGTGTCATTACGATCTGCCAATAATAAGACGCCTGTATACAAAGTTAAATATACAAACACTAACGGCTTCTCAGGCACTTCACTCTCGTTGTTGTTACTCCGGTTGTATTCGATGCATTTCTTACTCCAGCAGCCATGTTAGACCCCAGGTGACATTTGGTTACTTTTGGCGATGTATAACAATCTTATGTAGGTATAAAACTATTTTTAAATTGTATGGAGATCTGGTATGGCAGTGCGCCAAAAACTATCGGATCAATGTCGTTGCAGTAAAACAATAATGAAATCCCAACTCTCCATTATTTTAAATAGCATACTTTTCTACCTTGCTGTTTGATTAGTAGTTATGCCATCATTATGGCACTTTCAGTTGTCCCTATACTGCTCTATTATGACAGGTGAAAACGGTTTGAATTCCATGTCATTTTACTATCTCAGCTTTCATCCCTTTTTTAGGGGAGCAATGCCGTTCCTACACCATCATAATTATTGTTTATCTACAGGTACTATCTATATCCATTCCCCCCCCCTCTCTCTCTCTCTGTATACATACAGTCTCTCTCTCTCTCTCTCTCTCTCTCTCTCTCTCTCTCTCTCTCTCTCTAGGCAGAAAGGAGAGGGAACAATGAAGGACAGGCTCTTCTGTTATTTTCTGACTAAATATATCTGTGCTGTGTACTTATCTCCTAATTCTACAGACTATCAAAAATTCTTCGACTATCTTACTTCTACAATGGAACACATTCCATCCATTTGTCCTTTCTTTGAGATCTCCATTCTAGTAAATTTCAATGTTCACCACCACCTTTGGCTCTCCTCTCCTTTCACTGATCCACCTGGTGAACAAGCCTTCATCTTTTCTATCCTTAATGACCTAGAGCAGCTTGTACAGCACTGTACCCGTATCCCTGACCGCCTTGGAGAGAACTCCAACATACTTGACCTTTTCCTTACAACTAATCCTTCTGCTTACACTGTTAATCTTTTCTCTCAGTTGGGCTCCTCCGATCATAACCTTGTTACTATAACCTGTCCTATCTCTCCGATATGGCCTGTGGACCCTCCAAAGAAACGTTGTCTGTGGCACTTTGGAGCTGCGGATTGGGAGGCCCTCAGGCAGTACTTCTTTGATTTTCTATGGAATGATTATTGCTTTCTTGGCAGGGAGCCAGCTGAGTGTGCCTTGAGCATTACGGAGGCATACATTCATTTCTCATATCCTCTGACTAATGCAAGAAAGCCTTGGTTTAATCACGCTTGTTCTAAGCTGTCCGCAACAAGGAGAGGGCCTATAAAAGGTACCGGAGCCAACCCACCACTGAATCACATCGTCTTTATGTTTCTGCCCGGAATCATGCTACGTCTGTTCTTCGCTCTGCAAAAAATAATTTCATCCGTTCAAAATGCTCTCACCTCTACAACTCGAATTCTTACCGTTCCATCTGGGACCTTGCCAAAAACCTTTCTAACAACTTTACCTCATCATCCTTCCCTCCTCTTTTCTACTCTGATGGCTCTGTAGCTATTTCTTCTATTGAAAATACAGATCTCTTCTCTCAGACTTTCTCCTCCAATTCCACCTTTGATGATTCCGGTGCTGTTCCTCCCTCACTTCCCCCCCTCTGACTTCCTCATGGCTGACATTAAAATTTCTTCAGGTGATGTATTTTCTGCCATCACTGACCTCAATACTAACAAGGCATATGGGCCTGATGGGGTCTCTCCTGTTGTCCTCAAGAACTGTGCTTCTGTGTTTACACCCTGCCTAGGTAAACTCTTTCGCCTTTGTCTTTCTACTTGTACCTTTCCTTCTTGCTGGAACTTTGCTTTCATTCAGTCGGTCCCAAAGAAGGATGACCGTTCCCAACCCTCTAACTATCGTCCAAATGTTTTAACATCCTGTGATTCAAAAGTTTTTTGAGTCCATTCTTAATAGAAAAATTTTAAAGCATCTTTCCTATTACAAACTTCATTCTGATCGTCAGTATGGGTTCTGTCAGGGACGCTCCACTGGTGATCTTCTTATGTACCTTTCAGATTCCTGGTCATCCTCCTTTCGGGACTTTGGCGAAAGCTTTGCCATTGCATTTGACATCTCAAAGGCTTTTGATCGAGTCTGACATAAATCTTTAATTTCCAAACTACCCTCTTACGGTTTCTATCCTTCTATCTGTGCCTTCATCTATAGCTTTCTCTCCGGTCGTTCCGTAACCGCTGTTGTAGACGGCCATCGTTCTTCTCGATCTGTTAACAGTGGTGTTCCTCAGTGCTGTGTCCTATCACCAACTCTCTTCCTTTTATTCATCAATGATCTTCTAAGCTGTGCATCTAACCCTATCCACTCATACACTGATGATTCCACCCTTCACCTTTCCATTCGGTTGCTGCAACGTCCATCTCAGCAGTTGCTTCAACAAACAAGGGATGAGGCTATGGCACACCTAATATCTGACTTGGCTCGTATCTCTGACTGGGGTAAAAATAATCTTGTTTTTAATGCATCAAAGACTCAGTTTTTACACCTATCAACCCGTCAAAATCTTCTACAGGAATACCCACTAATGTTTAATAATATCCAGCTCAATCCTGCATCATCCTTGAATATGCTTGAGGTTTCATTCACACGGGACTTATCTTGGAAAGATCATATTGCATCTCTGGTAAAATCTGCTTCCAAGAGAATGGGTGTGCTAAGCCAACTCCGTGCCTTCTTTACTTCTGCACAGTTGTTGATTTTATACATGGGTTTTATTCACCCCTGTTTAGAGTACAACTCTCATGTATGGGGAGGCTCCCCACATACTGCTCTTCTCAATAGGGTGGAGTCAAAGGCTATTCATCTCATCAATTCTCCTTGTCTTACTGGCTCCCTTCAACCTGTCTCTTCACCACGCTGTTGCCTCTTTATCTCTTTTCTATCACTACTTCAATGGTCACTGCTCCTCTGACCTGTCTGCTTGCATCCCTCCACCTCTACAATGGGCGCATAGCACCCGTCTAGCAACAGACTCTCATCCCTTTGCTGTCCAACTCTCTAATGCAAGATTTTACCGTTACTCTCAGTCCTTTATTTATGCAACAGGTCAGCTCTGGAACTGTCTCCCTCTGTCTGTATTTCCTACTTCCTATGATCTCCCTTCTTTCAAACGCAGTGTGTCCAGGCATCTCGATATGAATGGATCTTGAATTTGGCTCTCTTTTGTATTGTATTTGTTTCTTTCTTGGTAGGAACGTTAATGCGGGCTCAGCCTTTGGTTCGTTCTTCCTCGTATAAAAAAAGATAGATAGTAGGAGTGCAAAGTCACCTGTAGGCAGAAGGACGAGGAAAGAATAAAGAAAAGAACGAAAGAAGAGGAAGGAAAGAAAGAAGGAAGGAGGAATGGAAAGGACAGACACCCGAGAACAGCACTACATCAAGTGAGTGGATGATGAGTGCCCCCACCTACCACTAATACACACACACACACACACACACACACACACATATATATATATGAATCTCTTTATCTATCTATCTGTTGCCAGACGCCTCAGTCCCGTAAGAGGTGGCCACATACAAATCGCCTCCTTGTTGCTTTGTCCAACACCATTTCACTTCCCTTTTCTCCCAGTTCCCGCCCTCCTCTCTCATATACCGCTCCACTCCATCCCTTCATCTCATTCTCTGCCTCCCCCTCCCCCTCTTCTCCCCTCCACCTCACTCACATGTACACTCTCCTCGTCAGTCTCTCGCTCTTCATCCTCTCCACATGGTCAAACTACCTCAGTATATTTCTCCTAACACTTCCTATCACATCCAGATCCACACTACAACGCTCATTCATTTCTTCATTTGTCAGTCTGTTTCTCACGTAACTCCACATCCTCATTTCAAATAACTCATTTCCACTGGTCTCATGCTTGACTTCTATCCTTCCATCAAGGTCCAAGGTTCGCTTCCATACATTAGGGTTCGTACCACAATATTGTCATGCAGCGACTTTTTTTTCTTCCATGCTCTATTCCCTGTTATTTATCGCTGCTCTCAAAGAACCAGCAATATTTCTTCCCTGTTGTACCCTCTCAAGCACTTCACCCTCGATAACTGCATCCTTACTCATCACAATACCCAAGTACTTAAACGCACTCACTTTTTCCATTTCCTCATCATCCAGCCTCACTGTACATTCAGTGGCTACATTTCACTCGAACACCATAACTTTACTCTTCCCTACATTCACCTTTAGATTCCGTTTCTTACACACT
This sequence comes from Coenobita brevimanus, assembly GCF_032717465.1. Classification (NCBI taxonomy): domain Eukaryota; kingdom Metazoa; phylum Arthropoda; class Malacostraca; order Decapoda; family Coenobitidae; genus Coenobita; species Coenobita brevimanus. The sequence continues at coordinate 15,059,025 of NC_136987.1, read as the reverse complement.
CTCCCAGACTCATTCACCAAGCTCTGTAGTTCCCTTTCATCTTCACTTCATAATATAGTAACATCTGCGAACAACAGTACAGAGAGTTTCCAAACACTGCCCTCTCTCATTAGGGTCACTCCAACATCCACTGCCCTACCTTGTACCTCTTTTATAACCCCCATCCATATAAAGATTGAACAACCATGGGGACATGACACATCCCTGTTTCAATTCAACAGTCAAATAGAAATATTAGCTCAGTTCAGTATCCACATGCACTGCAACCTTAGCTCCCTCAAACCTATTCTTCACGGCATTCAACAGTTTCCCCTTTACTCCACATATGCTTAGTACTTTCTACATTTCTTGTCTATCCAGCCTGTCACATGCTTTCTCCAAATCCATGAAGTCCTCATACAACTTTTTCCCTTCTCTAGAGACTTTTCCACTAAAGACCTAAGAATGCATATCTGATCTACACAACCTCTTCCCTTCCTAAAACCTCCCTCTTCTTCTCCAACTGATTCTTCTGTTATTTCCCTAACCCTTTGAATAAGTATCCTACCATATACCTTTCCTATTACACTAAGAAGACAAATGCCCCTTTGATTTCCACACAATTCTTTTCCCTCTTATCCCTTGTACAGGGGAATAATTATACCTGACTTCCTCCGGGACTCTACCTTCCTCCCAGGGCATTCTGCACATGTTCCACATCCATTCTACTACTATCTCTTCCCCATGCTTCAGCATTTCTCCACACACTTCATCAGTTCGTGGGGTTTTCCCCATTTTATCCTTCTTCATTGCTTCCACATCTTCCATCCTACTGATCTCTTCCTCTCTTCTTACCTCCGTCCTTCTCCGAGCCACTCCGCACCTACTTATACTCGCATTACTTTCATTCTCTATGTTTAACAATTTCTTAAAGTGTGCTTACCGTCTGATCACGTTTTCTCTCTTCTCCACTGGTAATCTATCATTTTTATCCTTCACTCCTCGACTTACTTCTTTATCACCTTGTCTAACCTCTTTACCTCTTTCCTGAATATTTTCTTTTCATTCCATCCACTTTACACCCAAATTCCTCAGAAAATCCTCATCCACTCTCTTCATACTCTCTCTTATTAATCTGTTCACATGAGTGTATATATTGTACTTATTTCACTAATTTTTTGAGCCTCTGTGTAAGGATGTCCCAAAGTTTTTTGCAAGTTATTCAGCTTAAGAGAATCAAAGTGGAGAAGTGATTAACCCCTTAACTGTGGGGCATCACTTTTATGATGCTCAGGCACAATGGATCATACCGCTGGGCGTCACTTTTGTGGTTCAGTGTTATTTTGAATTCGCCTGGGCTTTCAGGTGGTGGCTTGTATCATCTATCAGTACTGCCAGTCTCCAACAATAGTCACCACTGCTAATGTTATCTGTACTCCCATCCATTGCTGACAATTTAACCATTTTTTTCCCCATTCTTGACTCCTCTCTTTACCTCCCCTCCATTACCCTCTCCTCCCGCCTGCCCAGCGCAGAGCCCTATGCCCTATTCTTATACAAAATAATATATAAAAAAAGAAAAAAGGTCATTGATAGTGCCATACACTTGGAATTAGCTAATTATCACCTGTCAACACCCCACGTGCACTCATTCGCTAATTTTCCCCGCTTAATTCCCCTTGAAATATGCTGTATGACATATTCTCGTAATAAAAATATATATAAGAAAGGGAGATGCCTAGGTGATATTTACATTCACCTGGAACTACTTAATTTATTATGTATTGTCTAGATTTCCTGCCAATCATTTCATAGCATATAAATTAGCAGCTGTCACCACAACCCTTGGCCGCCAATATACGCCACGTCATTCAGTTTACAGTCGTCTTTCAAGATGAAACCATACTGAATTCGCGCCTCTCAATTTCCGCCACTTCTGAGCCCATTGCAAAGGGCCCTGTGACCTCTACCCCTACTAAACCTTGTGTGGGAAGGGGTAAAGGACTAAATGACTCTACTGTTGAACGTGAACTGGCTGATTTATCAATGATAATGATGGACAGTGACTACAATCTTTCTGGTGAATCATGAGATGAGCCTATGGAGGAAGTGGCGGCAGAAACTCCATGTACGAGTGCTTCAGTGTCCCAAGTTTGTCCAGGCTCCAAGGAAAAGGAGTCCTTAGTGCAGCAAGGGAAGGAATTTGGGAAAGGAGTGAAGAGGAGGCGGGTTAGCCCTGGAACAATGGGCCCATGTGACCCAGCTCACCATGAGTCCTGAGGTGAATCACCTCCCCACTCTCCCAGCCCCACTTCAGTAATGTTGTCCACCTCTTCAACCGAATTTTCTCCTGAGTCTTCTCATCGGAGTGTCCACCAGCACCTACAGTAAGCAAGGCCGTAGGGGAAGATCTAAATCCGTTACTCTTCGTGAAAGTAGAGCTGTTTCTAGAGTAAGGGCTGCTAGTGGTACATGGCAACCTAGGGTCAGTCGGAGTGACCTTGAAATGGCCCAATCTGCCTCACAGCCACCCTCATCCACCCTCACCCGGCCTACACTGCCACAAGAGGAAACCCTGGATGCCTTCGTGTGGACGGAAGGTTCTGATTTCGTCCTGGAACAACTCCACTTTGACAAAAGTTCCTCAGGGATACAGCCTGCCTTCACTCTTGACGAGGATGCTGAGTGTGTAGACTACCTTTTGGCCTTCCTTGATGACGAAGTCATGCAGCACATATGTGATGAGACCAACAGGTACGAGTCACAACGTGCTGCAATTGGTGCAGGTACAGCGAAAATGCAACAGTGGACTGTGCTTGGAGTGCAGGAACTGTATGTGTTCTTCGCCCTCATGCTTCTCATGTTTCATTCACAGAAGCATGAGTTGGAAGATTACTAGTCCATGGACCCCTTATTACCCTCACCCACCTTCAGTAAGTACATCACCAGAGATCGGTTCCATAACATCATGGGAAACCTGCACTTCACCAACAACGATGTACCTTCTCAGACTGACCCATTCTGGAAGATCCGGGAGATTCTGAACAGAATGAAGGATAAATTTATGTCATTCTTCCACCCATTTCAAAAGGTTGTCATAGAAGAATCTTTGGTTCTGTTCAGAGGACATCTGAGGTTCGTACAGTACATTCCAAGCAAACGTCATTGGTCTGGAATAAAGTTCTTTGTACTGTGTGACTGTCAGACGGGGTACATCCTTGACTTCGTCATCTATTCAGCCAGCATTGTCGATCTGGACAAAACACACCCCCTTGGCTTCTCAGGCTGTGTAGTGAAAGTGCTGCTTGAAAGGTATTTTAGTGGGAGTCATGTGCTGTATACTGACAACTATTATACAGCACCAAAACTTGCTATTTTTTTTTTTTTTACATGGCCGACTCTGGACAAAGACTTCAGGGCCTATTTCTCGGGGGCAGTGAGCTATCCCAAGGTCCAGTAGTCCTCCTACACCTCCACATGTCACCAATTCGGCGCTAACACCCACCATCCATATTGAATACATGCTAGGGCTGTCTCACACAGGACTGGTGTATTGGTATTAGCGGGGGTATTTTTACGACATGTCGGTGGGTCATCTGGTAGATCAGGAAAGTCTGCTTTTTAGGAAATTCAAATCCTTAAACTGTTCCCTGCCCCAGCCGGGATTCGATCCTGGGTCCATTAAGACTGCAGGCCGCCTCTCTACTGATTCAGCCACGCCACCCCTCTTTCAGAGCACGGCATCAGCTCCTGCGGCACTGTCAAGAGCAATCGTTCCCACTTCCCCAAATTCCCCGAGGCAGGAACTTCGCAGCGGGGAGACATGCACCTACGCAAGTCTGAGAAGATGATGGCAATACGGTGGCATGATAAGAGGGTCGTCCACATGCTTACCACTGTACACAAGGGGGAACTGAAACACAGTGGGAAGGTCAGTCGTAGGACAGGCTAACCTGTGTTGAAACCTAATGCTGTCATAGACTATATTATCAACCTGAGGCTGGTGGACAAGTCCAACATGATGATTGGTGAGATCGACTGCCACAGGAAGAATACTAGGTGGTACAGGAAAGTTTTTCTGCATCTCATTGACATGACGATGCTGAACGCCTTCATCTTGTAAAAGATGAAGGTAAAGCCACAAAAGTCCTTCTCCCTGAGGTTGTTCGCCAGGACCTGAGTTCAGCAGCTTCTTGAGAGGTGTGGTAGGGTTACAGCAGCAGCTCCAAGACGCCATGCTGCAAATGTCTGCCACTACGAAGAGGAAAGCTGCTATTCCCAAGTGCCAGGTGTGTGCACATACCACCCGACGCACACCTGAGCACAAATGCGCCTCTTGGCAGTGCACTGAGTGCCAGGTTCCCCTCTTTGTACCCTGCTTCTTTGATTACCACAGCCTGAAACATTTCTAAAACAGTGCAAGTGGGAATGTAAATAATGAGTAAATAGCAAGTGAAAGCAATGGATGTAAATATAATTGAAAAGTGGAAAATAGTTTCATTAAATACTGCAAGTGACAGTGCATAACATAGTGTAAATATAATAGAAATGTTAATAATGTATATAAAATAGAAAATGTAAATAGAAATGTAAATAATTAGTAATATAAGAATATGAGTGCAAATACTTGGAGTAATGATAGTGAATGTGAAAGCTTTGCTCTCTATGCTAGTTTACTGAACGAGAAAGTGAATGCCTTGAGTGAAAATTAACTACTATTACTGAAGGAAACTTATGGAAAAATACTGCATATGTAAGTAAGTGTAATAATATACTAGGAATATAAAGTGTGAGTGTGCTTATGAATAATAAATGACAGAATACCAGCGAGGAAAGAGCGCGGGTTTAAAGCTCATACGCACTTGTAATTTACACTGCATTCACAGTGTTTTTCTTTTTTAGTATGGATTCCAAACTACTTGATATTCATAGAATAGTGTTTCTAGTGATAATATCAGGCAGTGGTAATCATACTGCGGGGTGTCGGGAAGTATAAAGTGGAGACTTCGTTACCCATCTTCAGAAGTATCCACAAGTCCTACGATAGTCGACGAATGCTCAACAAACATCCCAGGAGAAAGTTGAACGTATGTGGCATACGCATATTTAATTATAATACTCTCGGACTAATAACTGATTTTTGGCAAATATTTTTAAAAAGTCAGTCAGAGCACAATTATCCCCGCGGGACGGGCATGGACTGCTTCCGACATCCCCGCGGTTAAGGGGTTAAAGAAAGGTCTGACTAACCCGCACCTGTGCAAGAGGTCTTTCTTGATTTGAGGAAATTCTTTTGGAGATAATAGGAAGAAAGAACCCTAAAGTACACAACACCCACGCCTTGTGATCAGGCTATGACCGAAATTTTGGCTTCGCTGTATAACCTTGAATGTTGAATGATTAGTTTTAAACTTGAAAATTTTAATTCTTGCTTGACCTTTAACCCCCTTTACTAAATTTGGTCCAAACTGAATAAAGTGTTTTAAGTTGACTTCGTGTATTGATCTTCACCTTTGACCGATTGTTCTCAAATTTTCATTAATTTTACCTTGGGCTGACCCTAAATAGTTTCAAGAAATTTAATCTGAAATGAATACAAACATTTCGAGCTTAACTGCCAAAAGCTTGACATTGTCCACGTTGTCCCTGGAACTTAAATTATGACCGACTGTTCTCAAAACTGAAGTCCCTCACCCTCTACACTTCTGCAAAAATCTGCCAAAATCGGATAAAGACTGTAAAAGTTGACCTATTCCCGATCTATTATCTTTGACCTTATTCGGGCAGTAACTACCGTGCATCAAGCCCAGTGGACATTGAAATTTTTTCGTGATAAAACCTAAGTGATCGATTTTGCAATTTTAGAGGCAGGGGGATCTAAAAATAAACAAAGAAATAACAGTAAAAAAATAAATAAAAGAGAAAAATGTGGAAAACTGAGGCATTCTTCGACTGTGTTGATGCGTTTTAGAATTATGTTTTTGCGACTTTAGATGTTTTAGGTATAGAAAGGCAAGATGCTTTAAAAATGTATTACATATGTTTAAGTGTTAACAACGATTACATTTGTTATGGTTTTTCGGTGCATCGGAGCTACCCTTATGTGGAACTTCTACCGGCACTATGATAATATGTTTGCTTCGTGTTGGACTCATTTAATTGAAGTGTTGAACAAGCTGCCACTACCTGTTGTATACTTTAAGTTTGATTTTACGAAACTTAGTTAAATCTATCTTTCCATACGTTTCTATCTTGAAACTGTAACTCATCCTAATATATATATATATAAATATATATATATATAACTCTATAAAAATATATATATATATATATATATATCTCTCTCTCTCTCTCTCTCTCTCTCTCTATATATATATATATATAGTTATATATATAGTTATATATATATATATATATACAGTATATATATACCTAGGCTGCTTCCCCCAAGAAAAGGGAGGTAGCCGAGACAGGACGACACACTCCCAATTTACTCATCCATTCAAACACATTCATTTGCATCTTAGCCCCACAGGGAAGAAGGGACAGATCCTCACCGCACCACACCGCATGAGGGTCAACTGCCTAGTGCAATCAGTGACATCCCCAGCAGGGCCCGACAGCAGAGCTGGTTTGCCCCTGCCACATCATGATAGATCCATCCCCTTACTGATCAGACCAAATGCGGGAGAATATGCCCTCAGGGCTGCGTTATCATTTATTCATTCACAATTTCTCTCCATTTATTCCTGTCACGCACTGCCACTCTTCCTTGCTCAACAGACACCCCTCTCGCATCCAACGCTCTCTTCACACTGTCTGTCCATCCTATTCGTTGTCTCCCTCTCAGCCTTACACCTCTCACATTAGATCTAGCAATCTTTTTCACCAATCGCTCATAATCCATTCTCTCCATATGCCCAAACCATCGCAACACCCTTTGCTCAACTCGATCAGCCATCTGAACAACTGCAGTTTTCCTTCGCACTTCGTCATTTCTCACTCGATCCATACGTGTCACTCCACACATACTCCTCAGACATTTCATCTCCATTACCTTCAAACTTTTCCTCTCTGCTACACCCATATTCCATGTTTCAGTCCCATATAACGCAGCCGGTACCACAACACCCTCATACAGCCTTCTCTTTACATCCATTCTTAGCGAACGACATCTAAACACTTTTTTCATTCCTCCCAGCACCTTTCCTACTTCATTCATTCTAAACTTCATTTCTGCAGCTATTCTTCCATCCACAGCAACATGTGACCGTAAATACTTAAAACACTCTACCTCCTCAAGCAACTCACCATTTAAAACTATATTCATCCTCCTACCATCTACCTACCTCGTACCCTTCATCCCTTTACTCTTATTCTCATTTACTTTCAATTTCCTCCTTTCACACGCCTTTCCAGAATCATCTACCAATTGTCTCAATCTCTTCTCTGAATCAGCCACCAGTGCAGTATCATCTGCAAACAGCAGCTGCTTCAGATTCCACTCTCTACCATCAACATTCACCAGACTCAGACCTCCACCTAAGACTCTTGCATTCACCTCCCTTACAACACCATCCATATGAATATTAAATAACCAAGGCGACATCACACATCCCTGTCGCAGCCCCACTCTCACGGGAAACCAATCACTCACAGTATTTCCCACTCTTACACACGCTCTACTATTTATATAAAAACTTTTCACTCCTTTTAGTAACTTACTATCAAGTCCAGACAATCTTAAAACAGTCCACAAAGCCTCCCTATCAATTCTATCATACGCTTTCTCTAAATCCATAAATGCCCAAAACACATCCTTGCCTTTCGCTAAATACTTTTCACACACTTGTCTCACAGCAAACACCTGATCCACGCATCCACTCTCTCTCCTAGAGCCACACTGCTCATCACCAATCACTCCCTCTGTACCCTCTCTAACTCTCATAATTAACACTCTGCCATACACCTTACCTACAACACTCAAGAGACTTATACCTCTAAAGCTAGTACATTCATACTTATCACCCTTGCCTTTATGCAACGGAACCACACAAGCACTTGCCCAGTCAATTGGCACCATACTTTTCACAAAGCACACATTCAACAATCTTACTAACCAGTCACCAATAGTCACTCCACCACCCTTCAGGCATTCCACAGCACACCCATCCATAACTGTAGCTTTCCCTGTTTTCATCTCCTTTACTGCCTTCTCCACTTCCTCCTTCGTGATCAAAGAATCATTCAGTTCTCCCAACACATATATTCCTTGCACCATTTCATCCGCCACAATCTCAGCCATCCTTTCCTCTTGTACATTTAACAATCTTTCAAATTACTCTGCCCATCTCTTCCTTACTGCATCCATCTCAGTTAACATCCTTCCATCCTCTGCTTTTACTCGTTCTTCCTTCCCAGACTCTAAATCCATGAATTCCCAAAATACATCCTTAGCTTTTGCTAAATATTTTTCACACACATGTCTCACAGCAAATACATAATCCACGCATCCCCTGCCTCTCCTAAAGCCACACTGCTCGTCACCAATCACTCCCTCTGTACCCTCTCGAACTCTCTTAATTAACACTCTACCATAGGTGGAGTAGACTGTAGCACCAGTCGAGCAGGGCAGTACTCCCGAGGTGGATGGAAAGCTGATGACAGGGAGTGCTGGAGCTCCCGTTTCATCAGCCCTCAGGACTAGTTCCTGACCATCCCCCTTTGCTGAACTTTTTCAGTGTCTCAGTTACACAGAGAGTAGGCCAGCATGCTCTCAAGTACAAATTTCTCTAACTATCTTCACCAAACTACATGCACAGTACACACTACACTTCCTATTCAAAATTTACCTAAAATGGCGTCGTTATATCAAGCCTCGGAGTCCCCAGGGGGGGGGACCATAAATGCCCCCACCATCTGCCCCTCTCCCGATGACGACTCAAGGTGCCTGGAACCACTGTCTGACTCTCTTCTTCTTCATTTCTGCAACATTCGCGGCCTTTCCTCTAACTTTCGCTCTGTTGAGCACCACCTCTCGTCCTCAAAACCTCACCTTCTTTTTCTAACGGAGACTCAGCTGTCTGAGGCAACTGACAGCAAACCCTTTTCTGTATCCTCCTACTTTCTCTATACTCATTTCAAAGCCAAAGGTGGCTGTTGTGTATATATACGCAACGACTTATCTTGCTCTCGTGTTCCTGAACTTGATTCTTCTGAATTCTCCACACTCTGGCTTCGGCTTTCCTGTCATTCTCTGACTAAATATATCTGTGCTGTTTACTTATCCCCTAATTCTACTGACTATCAAAAATTCTTCGACTATCTTACTTCTACGATGGAACACATTCTATCCATTTCTCCTTTCTCTGAAATCTCCATTCTTGGAGATTTCAATGTTCACCACCACCTTTGGCTCTCCTCTCCTTTCACGGATCCACCTGGTGAACAAGCCTCACTCTTTTCTATCCTTAATGACCTAGAGCAGCTTGTACAGCACCCTACCCGTATCCCTGACCGCCTTGGAGAGAGCTCCAACATACTTGACCTCTTCCTCACAACTAATCCTTCTGCTTACTCTGTTAATCTTTTCTCTCTGTTGGGCTCCTCCGATCACAACCTTATTACCTTAACCTGTCCTATCACTCCGGTACGGCCTGTGGACCCTCCAGGGAAACGTCGTCTGTGGCATTTGGAGCCGCAGACTGGGAGGCCCTCAGGCAGTACTTCTTTGATTTTCCCTGGAATGATTATTGCTTCCATGGCCGTGAGCCATCTGAGTGTGCCTTGCGATACGGAGGTTATTCTCTCGGGCATGGAAGCATACATTCCTTTCTCATATCCTTTGACTAACGCAAGAAAGCCTTGGTTTAATCACGCTTGTTCTAATGCTGTCCGCAACAAGGAGAGGGCCTACAAAAGGTACCAGAGCCAACCCACCCCTCAATCACATCATCTTTACGTTTCTGCCCGGAATCGTGCTAAGTCTGTTCTTCGCTCTACTAAAAATAATTTCATCCATACTAAATGCTCTCAACTCTCCAACTCGAATTCTTCCCGCTCCTTCTGGCATCTTGCCAAAAATCTTTCTAACAACTTTTCCTCATCATCCTTCCCTCCTCTTTTCTACTCTGATGGTTCTGTAGCTATTTCTTCTACTGATAAAGCAGATCTCTTCGCACAGACTTTCTCCTCCAATTCTACCTTAGACGATTCCGTTGCTGTTCCTCCATCACTTCCCCCCTCTGACTTCCTCATGGCTGACATTAAAATTTCTTCAGTTGATGTATTTTCTGCCATCACTGGCCTCAGTACTAACAAGGCATATGGGCCTGATGGGGTCCCTCCTGTTGTTCTCAAGAACTGTGCTTCTGTGCTTACACCCTGCCTAGGCAAACTCTTTCGTCTTTGTCTGTCAACTTGTACCTTTCCTTCTTGCTGGAAGTTTGCTCTCATCCAGCCAGTCCCAAAGAAGGGTGACCACTCCCAACCCTCCAACTATCGTCCAATTGCTTTAACGTCCTGTATTTCAAAAGTTTTCGAGTCAATTCTTAATAGAAAAATTTTAAGGCATCTTTCCTATCACAACCTTCTTTCCGATCGTCAGTATGGGTTCCGTCAGGGACGCTCCACTGGCGATCTTCTCACCTACCTTTCAGACTCCTGGTCATCCTCCTTTAGGAACTTTGGCGAAAGCTTTGCCATTGCACTTCACATCTCAAAGGCTTTCGATCGAGTCTGGCATAAATCTTTAATTTCCAAACTGCCCTCCTACGGTTTCTATCCTTCTGTCTGTGCCTTCATCGCTAGCTTCCTTTCTGGTCGTTCTATAGCCGCTGTTGTAGACGGCCATCGTTCTTCTCCTCGATCTATCAACAGTGGTGTTCCTCAGGGCTCTGTCCTATCACCAACTCTCTTCCTTTTATTCATCAATGATCTTCTAAGCTGTACATCTAACCATATCCACTCATACGCTGATGACTCCACCCTTCACCTTTCCATTCGGTTCCCGCAACGCCCATCTCAACAGTTACTTCAACAAACAAGGGATGAGGCTATGGCACACCTAATGTCTGACTTGGCTCGTATCTCTGACTGGGGTAAAAATAATATGGTTGTCTTTAATGCATCTAAGACTCAGTTCTTACACCTATCAACCCGACAAAATCTTCCACAGGTATACCCACTAATGTTTAATAATATTCAGCTTAATCCTGCATCATCCTTGAACATGCTTGGGGTTTCATTTACTCGGGACTTATCTTGGAAAGATCATATTACATCTCTTGTAAAATCTGCTTCCAAGAGATTGGGTGTGCTAAGCCGACTCCGCTCTTTCTTTACCCCTGCGCAATTGTTGACTATATACAGGGGTTTTATCCGCCCCTGTGTGGAGTACAACTCTCATGTGTGGGGTGGCTCCCCACATACAGCTCTTCTCAATAGGGTGGAGTCAAAGGCTTTTCGTCTCATTAACTCTCCTCCTCTTACTGACTCCCTTCAACCTCTGTCTCTTCGCCGCACTGTTGCATCTTTATCTCTTTTCTATCGCTACTTTAATGGTCACTGCTCCTCTGAACTGTCTGCTTGCATTCCTCCACCTCTCTACGACGGGCGCGTAGCACCGTCTGGCAGCATAAACTCTCATCCTTTTTCTGTCCAACTCTCTAATGCAAGAGTTAACCGTTACTCCCAGTCTTTCATTTATGCAACAGGTCAGCTCTGGAACTGTCTCCCTCTGTCTGTATTTCCTGCTGCCTATGATCTCCAGTCTTTCAAACGCAGTGTGTCCAGGCATCTCAAAATGATCGGATCTTGAATTTGGCTCTATATTGTATTTTGTTTTTCTCTTGGAGGGAACTGTTACTGCGGGCTCATGGCCTTTGGTTCCTTCTTCCTCGCATTAAAAAAAAAAAAAAAAAAACTTGCCTACAACACTTAACTGACTTATACCTCTAAAGCTAGTACATTCATACTTATCACCCTTGCCTGTATAAAATGGGACCACACAAGCACTTACCCAGTCAATTGGCACCATACCACACACTCAACAATCTTACTAACCAGTCAACAATAGTCGCTCCACCACCCTTCAGGCATTTCGCAGCATACCCATCCATACCTGCAGCTTTCCCTGTTTTAATCTTCTTTACTGCCTCCCGCACTTTCTCCTTTGTGATCAAACAATCATTCAACTCTCTCAACACATTTATTCCTTGCACCCTTCCATCCGCCACAATCTCAGCCACCCTTTCCTCCTCTACATTTAACAATCTTTCAGATTACTCTGCCCATCTCTTCCTTACTCCATCCATTTCAATTAACATCATTCCATCCTCTGCTTTTACTCTCTCTTCCTTCCCAGACTCTCCCTTTCACACCCTTTTCACATCCTTCCAGAACATTTTCTTATTCTGTTGAAAATTCTCAGTAAACCGACTACCCCATCTCTCAACTGTTGCCACTTTAGCATGACACACAGCCCTTCTCGCCCTATTTCTCTTTTCCTTATACCTCTCATATGACACATCATTCTTCCTCTGGAGCCACATTTCATATGCACGTCTCTTCTCAGCCACACCCACACTTACTTCCTCACACCACCATTCACTTCCTTTTCTTACATCACAACACACATGTCTCACACCACACACCTCTTCCGCTTGCCCCAGCACAGCACTCTTAAACAACTCCCATTCCTTCTCCACACTGCCATGTTCCTGATCTTTCAGTGCGTTCCACTCATCTTTCAATTTCTCTTGATACTCTATCATTTTCTCACTTTTATCCAACTCACTCACTTTCAAAACCTCCCTGCCACACCTAACCCTCCTAGCTCTCACCCATCTCTTACCTACTCTTAACTTTCCCTCCGTCAGGTAGTGGTCAGACATACCACCACCCTCCCCTCTTAGAACTCTCACATCCAACAATCTTCCAATTACATTCATGGACACAACCACATAGGCCATCGATGCTCTATCAACAACCCTTCCACCCTCCTGTCTCACCCATGTATACTTATATCTTTCTTCTTAAACAAGGTATTTCCAATCACCATCTTTCGCTCAAAGCACACTGCTATCATTTGTTCCCCATTTTCATTTCCTCCAGGCACACCATGCATACCAACTACACCTTCAACTGCTACATTTCCCATTCTAGCATTCAGGTCTCCAGTCATTCGCTCAAAATCTCTGCAGACACTCATCAATATCATTCCAGAAAGACTCCCTCTCTTCTTCATCCCTTTCACTACCAGACCCATATTCACTCACAAATACCCACAACTCACATTCAGATTTCGCTTTCACCCACATCAGTCTCGATGACACCTCCTTCCATTCAATCAAACACTGCTGTACTTCCGGACTCACTAACAAGGCAACACCTTCTCTTGCCCTTCCTCTATCAGCACCTGACAATCTTCCATTCACACTTCCAAACATAGACTCACCCTTCCCTTTCATCTTCGTTTCACTCAAAGCTAACACATCCAACTATATATATATATATATATATATATATATATATATATATAGAGAGAGAGAGAGAGAGAGAGAGAGAGAGAGAGAGAGATTGATAGATAGATATAGATATAGATATAAATATAGATAGATAAATAGCTTCAGATATAGATATAGGTATAGATATAGATAGATAGATAGATAGATAGATAGATATTGATACATAGGTATATAGATATAGATGTGTGTGTGTGTGTGTGTGTGTGTGTGTGTGTGTGTGTGTGTGTGTGTGTGTGTGTGTGTGTGTGTGTGTGTGTGTATTTAAAGGAGAGGGGAGTCTTCACGTGGTGGCACCGATATGTAGCGGGTGGTGGAGCTACCCAGCCATATAATAATCCCTCAATCTGCTGTCTATCCCCCGTGGACTATAGGAGTACAGCTTCACCCTACAGTTCACTGAGATCAAGATCAGTTGCGCTTGGAATTCCTGTTACAACAACAACAACAACAACAACTACTACTACTACTACTACAACTACTACTACTACTACTACCGTATAATGGTCAGCAGCACTCAGCCGTCACGCTGGGTGGCGAATCATGCCAAACATTTTCCCGTGGCGGGCTGTCATTACTTTCCTGGACGATGTATAACTAACCGTTTTGACCTCACGTGACTGCATTTGTGGCAACCTTTCACAGTAACCATCGCTCACCTTACACGTAACTGGCGCCTGTCAGATATACCCACACTCACAATGTCCCGAAATTGCGAAAACAGTTGAGCTGTGGTGGCATAGATGCGGTGAAATACCACATTTGCACACTAGATATCAGCGGCAGGGGGGCTGAGGCTGCAGGGGACGACCTATCCACTCTTATCCCACACAAATAACACCACCCGGATATAATGGAACGACTGTTGATATTGGTCATGATAATTATGTTTATATGGATGCCGCTCTATTATCTGTGACAAAATAGCTGAAAATATAACTTCTGATTAAATTTTCTTTCTTATGTGTCCGACTCTGGGCATAGGCTTCCAAGGCCCAGTAGTCCTCGTACATACCATACACCCTACATGTCTGATTACTTATTAAAACCATAAAATATCTTTAGTATTATGAGCAACTCTATCAGCCAGTCTCATCGGAAATACAATATTCATCTACTGGCAGATGGCTGGCCGTACCAGCACGAAACTTTTGCTACAGCGATTGTTGCGGTCATGTTCATGTTATGGCACTTCAGACCTTTTTTTACGACCGTACAATCTTTTTTTTTTTAAATTGAACATACTCGTACTTATTGATACAGAATCATATTGTACTTAAATCTCGTTAGTCCGATAACGTAATCTTCCTTTTAGTCAGTCCTCTATCAAACGATTTTACTCAATACGGAAAGAATTCCTAGAAAAAGAACTAAAAATAATCGCCAGTAATTCTCTTTGCTGCTGGCAGTCTGATGTTAACTGGATAAAGCCGGTGGGTGGTAGCAAGAAAAAAATGCTACTTCAGAGGCATTATATTATCTTGACATTTTCCAGAAGATAATCGTTTGAAAATCAACTAATATTAAGTGCTAGTAGTATATATTACTAACGCTATACTCCGATTTGTTTTTCCCCCTAACTGTAGCTTATAATTTATTCACTGTGCTATTAAATTCCGCACTACCATCTATTTAAAACAAAAAAAGAATTTCCCAGAAATAATTCGCCTTAGAGTCAGGCGGTTTATTCCTCTAGTGAACAAATCGTTGGCCGATAGCCATCCCGCACTGAGGGCAACTCAGTTCCGTGAAAACGAACTTGCAGGAAAAAATGAACTCATTTGCGACCAAGCTCAAATCGTTATAGAACTGAGATAAAAATAGCACTTTACTGTTGGTTCATATTGAAAAAGAAAAAAAAATCCTCACTTTCCGAACTTGAGACCTATCTTGCAAAGACTGAGATAATCTTTGAACGGAATAAGCTGCAACAGGACACTGGACAATCACAGGTGATTCAATATCTTCGACAGATTTGACCTACTATATCTCTTCTTGAAAGAACCGTTTGTTTTCACTGCTGAACATTCATCCTAAGAATTACTGATCTGGCGAGCAAGAACAAATGAAATTTCGAACTTTGAGCCAGTTTCTTGACCTCGCGAGAGAATATGTCAAATTGCTCAGAAAAAAAAAAAAAAAATCCGTTCCTTATAGTTAATACTAGCAACACCAGCTCTATTGCTGCCTTGTCCTCCAGGAAGCCACACATCCACCCACCCAGCCACAGAGTCCACCCATCGCTTCACTCCCTAAAAGCAAAAATAAACAGAGGTCGTCAATCGTATTTATGTGGTTCACAACGTGCTCATTTGTGCGACTGAACGGTGACCAGCAAGACCAGGAAGCAGAACTTGGTTGACTGCCTCTTGGTTAACCTTTTCACTACAATTACATTTTGTTGCGCTGTATTTTTGTTACAAACGGGCCATTATTTTTAGCCTAGAATTGGCTCTTACTCGTATACTGAAGAGGTTACTGCTGAAAATCGAGTACTATCCATATTGTTACATTGTTAGGAGGTAGCAGAAATATAATCTTAATGTTGAGATTAAGGTTAAATTTGCTCATTGTATAAACGGAATTCCACTACAGAAACTTGATTAATACCTTCAGCACTATGATACTATTTTAAATTTATTCCAATCACACCCGAACAGTTGGGTTCTAAATAAAAGACTTTATTTGTTGAAGGTGTCAGAAAAGACATTTTGCTCAAACACTTTGTTGTGATGCTATTTTTTTTTTTTTAATTATCTTACCAAATTACTATATGTTAAGGAAGAACGTTGGCATCAGTGGGGTAAAAAAGGATTCCTAAAGAGTATATGGCTTCACTGTAATTATGAGTATTATTATACTTTTTTTTTCTTCACACATCACCTTTATCTGTTTATTTCTCTCTCTGTATATCTTAATAGATCAGTAGGTGTAACGATCTATCGGTCTGTCAATACAGATAGATGATAGATACATAGAAATGCGGACAAACGGATAGATAGATAGAGAGACAGCCCCATTTTCCGAATTTGCATATGCTTATCTGAAGGTTGTAGGAATGGGTTACAATATCCCCATTTTGGTATAGATTGCTAAGAACAGAGCTCCTGAATTTAGGGTACGTCCACGTGTGTCCTCGAACAAGTGTTGACAACACTGCTGGCAACATGTTAGCATGCAAGTATGCAGCATTATTTGGACAAATGTGTGCAAACATGTCTCAGCGCAGCTTCGGACGTAATAGCAGCAGAGGTGATGGGATAAGTGAGTCCATACGAGGTAGCTGAGACTTCATCACAGTGTTGCCAACATGATCTGGACGCTGCTGTTCTGAGCATGTTTGCAGCTTATTCGTGATTGTATTGTTTACATGTTGCCAGCACTTGTTCCAGCACACCTGTGGGCGCTCACTTACAGACCATGTCACGTTATCATGTTACCAGCCATCAGTTGAAGGTCTCTCTCTCTCTCTCTCTCTCTCTCTCTCTCTCACTGTTGGACACCATCATCGTTGGTGACAATGGAATTTTGATGGTTATTTTCATTATAAGAGGACGCTGCTATTATATGAGCGGTTGGCAGTCAGCAACATCGAGTTTTAGCCTTCATCATCAGTGTTTGAAATTATGAATTTCAGGAGATGTATTCAGTAATAATGGATAGCAGAGCAATAACTATCTATCTATCTACTTATCTATCTATCTATCTATATATATATGTTAGTCAAAGCCAGCTTTTATCGGTGGGGCTTGAGGGGATGAGCTGCAGATAAGCTTTGTGTGTCGTAATTTTTTAAGGTACCAGATGGACCACCCTGCCCTAGGGTGGGAAAGGAGGTCCGGATGATGATGATGTTGATGACCATATGGACGCTTGTAGTAATTTACCAACTCTTGTGTTGCCGATGAAGATGGAATAATTGATTAATGGCTGACGAAGAAGAAGAAAACTTTGATTAATAGTTATCGACTGCACGAAGATCAAGGCAGATACTCATCCCCTTCAATAGGAACCTCAACAGACGATGTTATATTTAGTTCCCAAATTATAGTGCTGGATGAGCATGGATATGAGGTAAGAATAATTTATCCTCATTCCTCCCAGGTATTGTTCAATCTGGTAGCCACTTCCATTCCCTTTGTTTGCTCTATTCTCCAGGAAGGGTAATTGTGCAGATATTCAGTCCTTGCCAAGACCCAGACTCCCCCAGATAAGGACATACAACCGTCGAATTTTCGGTCTAGGATCCTATTTAAGTTGTAGATACTAACAACTTAGCTTAATGAATATGATGTCTAAAGGTCTCATCGTCAAATAGGAATCGAACCAGCTGCCTTCCTACTGCAATTGCTGGTCGTGTATACGCTGTTTGCACCATGGCCATCCCCATATATTCACATCAGTCCTCATCCACGCACTGTCCATGTGAATTGCTAGTGATACAAAATTAAGCACGAGATCCACACACATACTGAAACGGAGAGAAATTACCCACAGTATTGTGCTTCTAATAATCCTACAGTTAACCCTGTCATTTTGGAGCAACTATAATATTCTGTTCTAGCTAACGACAAATGATGAATTATTCACGTTGAAGAGACCCATAGGAACTTTAGTGCTGATACTGTTGTCATTTACGACCCCTCTCCTCATGATCAGGAAAATATTGCATTCTGTTTCAGCTAACACCAGACGTTTATATTCAGTTAGGAGGGAGTCACAGTGTCAGTCACTCTGAGATTATTTTTCCAGTTACCTCGGTGTGTAGGTGAGATCGAGGGGGGGGGGGGCTGCTATTTTCCGTTTTGTGTACCATTTTTACATTTTTTCATATCCAGGATAGTCTAGTTTAGGTTAGGTTGGGTTTGTTTGCTTAGTATCAGGCTAGGTTAGTCTGTTAGTTAGTTTAACGGCTGCACCTGCCCTTCCCTCTTCCTATTTCTTCCATCTTTCCCGTCACTTCTTATTGCTTTTCTTTCCTTTACAGGTGGCTTTACATTGAGTGACAAGCCAAATGGTTTCCTGTAAGCCAAGAAACCGTTTACAACGCTGGGTGGTAACCATATAACCAAACCATACGTGCTCCCTACGTGTCAGCACGTGGGTTGGTGGAGGGTTAGTGCCCCTCCCTGTAAAACAAATAACTCAGAGTCAAATGGTCAACCCTTGAGGGATTGTGGCGTCTGGCAATAGATAGATAGATGGATAGACGATTTTTATTGCATGCATATCTTACGGTCTACTGATGCTCTTTCATATCTATTCGGAGAGTTTCGTCATAGTCTAGAGTTAATAACTTGCTCCAGCGTAGTATGAAGCTGGAGAAATGGCATTTTTTGGCGAAGTTTATATGGGTCAGGCAAATACGGTGGACTGTAGGAAACCTGAATAAATATCAAAGCCCCGTTGAAAATTGGTGTGCTTAGTTCATCATCGTCATCATTATCATCACCATCCTAACTCTGTATCGAAGTAACAGTGGGATAGACAAGATCCTGAAATAAGAACTAGAAAACCTGAAAGTGAGTGGAGCAGACATACCTTTACAAAAATGTCAGATGTAAACTACGAGAGAAAAAAACCTGAGGGAGTGGGAAGGGGCGACGGAAGGGACACAAAGAAATGGAGAGGGAAGAGGGAAAGAGGTAGGCTAAAATGAAAGAAAATCAGTCAAAGCGGTGAAAAAAAAAGGACTGAGTAAGAATGACAGAAACTCGAGAAGAAAACAGGGAGAAGCAAAACCTGTGACGAAAGAACGAAATAGAAAGAATAAAACTAGAATTCTGAATCTGCTGAAGCACTATTCAAAGAACTCCACATTCCAGGTGAAAATACTTTTATCACTGTAGACCTAATATTATGAGACTTTTGATATGATTCAAAAGTTTTTACAGATTGTGACCTGTGACCTTGAGATCAAGGTCAAGGTCATTCATACTATGCATATCATGTTCATCCATGGCCCAGTACATTTCCACAGAGTTTGATAAAAATTGGCCAATTGCATTCTGATTTAGCACTTACAGGCATGAGAAGGGAGTTTTGATTTTCCTCAATATCTCAAAAAGTATTTATTGGATCTCAGTATCAATACCCAGGTGCACTAGTATATTTTGACGACCACATATTGGAATATTTCCAAAGCAATCGATTCATTGTTTTTGCTGCGCCGGAGAGCAAAAATTTAAAATAAAATAACATAGAGGGCGTTAATGCGGCACTAGTGTTAGGGAAAAAAAATGTGCCAAAAGAAGCCTGCGGCCAAGGTACATCACTTCTGAAAATGTCAAGTTTCTGTCTCGAACAGTCTTGAAATACCAGCCTTCTAGATAGCCCCCTCCCCCAAAAAAAAAAATAATAATAATAATATCTACAATATCATTAAGAATTCCACAGAATGTGGAGTTTTTAATAAGAAAAAGTGAGAAGCAGAATCAGTAACAGCTGCGGGAACCAAATATGGACACGTGAAAAGTGAAGAAAAAAGTCAAATGATGCCATATTGGCATGAGGAAAGTACTGGAAGAAGCAAATATGTACGGTAACTAAGGGAAAGTGAGAGAAAAGTGAGGGAAATAGAAGTAAAACAAATAAACAAGTATGAGATAAAATGGGAGGGAGATGGATTGCAGAAGGACAACATCAGTTTTGCATTACATTGAAATTATTTTCAGATGAGACTGGTGCAACAGTAACAATAACAATGGCTATTACAGATCTTTCCTGAACTGAATATTACCGTCTGACAGCAGTAAAAAAAAGAATTAATATCTCTGGACGTCATTACAGTGAAAACTTTTACACGCACTGATTTTACGTACAGCATGGAACCACTGGCCGTGGCATATGATGATTGAGAGTGAAAGATAAAATTAGTGAACAGAAATAGTCAACATACACAGTGACAGCAATCAACAGTAAATTTCACGAAGCCTGATGTAAACTGACGTATTTTAAGTTCACACGTAACCAGGATTCGTGGGGGTTAAATAATGCATAAATGATTGTGTGGCCTTCAGCCTCGCTGTTGGAGTGGCTGGGAGATGTGTGGCCAAAATCACAGGGTGTGCTGTAAAACGTAGTTTTCGAATGCCTGTGCCTTGAACCTTGTTCCTGGAGTCGCTTGGAGGATGTGCGGCCAGTCTCACTGGGTATGCTGTACCACGTAGTTTCCGAATGTCTGGGCCTTCATCCTAGCAACTGCAGTGGCTAAAGAATGAGTCATAAGACAAGCTGCTATCTTCTGAGCCTGTATTGTCAAAGCAGGGATTCCTAAAACCTGCACATGTCGTGACAGAATATAGGCAAGAAAGCTAGAAGTTTCGTCTTCCAGTCTGATAAATAAGACTATGGTGGGGACTGAAGGGGAGACTGGTAGAAACCAGAAAGGAAGAGATCCAAGGTGATTCAGGGTAGTCCATTTGTTTTTGCCTCATTTTAGTGGGTTAGAGCGCTCTGCTCTGACCGAAGGGTCGAAGGATCGAATCCACCCAAGGGCCATTGGTAGACATCAGGAAGGGCATCCGGTCATAAAGTGCTACACACTCCAATCCAAAAGTCCTCTACCTAGGGGCAACACCTTAGTCCTTCGGGGATACCTGACGTAAAACCAAATTATTACTTTAATGTTATGTTTGTATTCCTGTTTTATTCCTACCATCACACACAGGAATGTACTGAGAATAAGGGAGATAAATATCACAGGAAAAGGTACGAATGAAGACAGTGGGTGTGGCAGAACAATAAAGGGAAAATGGGACACTAGAATAGGTGAAAGTAGACGAGTGTTAAGGTAAGACCAAGACAGAATGAACACATACGTAATGCTTGTGATTTTGTGTCATGTTCTTGCTATTACCAGGCGATTCTTTTCAATTTTGGAAGGACTCTGACTAGAAAAGGGTTAATGAAGACTATACCTATATATCTATTCCCAGACTCAGTCCCGTGACGGGTGGCTCAACGTCGCCCTGTCCAATGCTACATTACTGCCTTGCTCCCAGCTCACACCCCCCTCTCTCATATACAATACCTAACCCTCTTAATTCGAAAAGTGTCCCTCGGGAAAACAAAACAAATAGAAAAAGACAAAGACGTCATCATGCAGGGAAGAATGAAGGCGGTAATTAACCAGTTCAGTAAAAAAGGAGTTCCATGAGCTGAGGAAAATTACCCGTATATATCGGAAACAAAATATAAGCAACATTACTATCAAGGTCACAAAAGTCTTTATATAAACCAACGATTCGAAGTCTCTTTTACCTTGAATAAAATCGCCTATACATTGCACAAATGCATTGAACATATCAAACTGAGAGAGAGAGAGAGAGAGAGAGAGAGAGACTACTGATTACTTTCATACTCCCATACAGAGGGGAAGAGAGCACCTCCACAGTTCTGTACACAAAGGCAATATATTTTATAGGGAGGTGAACTGACGTGCCGCTATGAAACTCTTTTAATAAAAATACAGTAGTGAGAGGAAGTGAGCAGTGAGTAAAGAAAATAGAAGGGGAAGGGGAGAGATTAAATGAAGGAGACAGAAAATGGTAAAAATTGATGGAGAGGCGGAGGAGAGAGTGAATGGGATGAGAGGTGGCAGCGGAAGAAACCATAAGAAAAGTATTCCATGCAACAGAGGGGTGCTTATTTAAGAGAAAAATGATGAATGCTATTGAGGAAGAAGTGTGATATCATTTTCATTAAAGTAATTGAAAAAATACACCTACTGTATTATGCAAGTACTGACAGAAACAATATATACAGATAACAATTCTCTAAGTAAAATCATGTCTTTATAACTTTTTTTTTTTTTTTGTATGTGTCCGACTCTGGGCATAGGCTTCACAGCCTGCTATCAAGGCCCAGCAGTCCTCCTACATACCATGCACCTCTACATGTCACCACTTCGGCGCTAACACCCACCGTCCATATTGAATACATGCTAGGGCTGTCTCATACAGGACTGGTGTATTGGTATTAGCGGGGATATTTTTACGATATGTCGGCGGGTCTTCTGGTAGATCAGTAAAGCCTGATTTAATGAAATTCAAATCCTTAAACTGTTCCCTGCCCCAGCCGGGATTCGAACCTGGGTCTCTAAGGACTACAGGCCACCTCTCTACCGATTGAGCGTCGTGATATGGCAAGAATACAAGAGCGACGCGTGCTAACTTCCTTTTGGTTAATGTACTGTTTCGATAGTTTTGAATTAATCCATCGCCATGCAGGTACAAACCAAACTACAAAATCTTTGAAGTGAACCATAGTATCCACGTATTTAGCCTATTAATCAAAGGTACAATATGCTTGGTTTTATCTGTCGTTTTATCTATCTAATGTCTGGCGCAGCATTTCGTGAAGGTGGTCTTGACGAAAGGATCTCCAAGTGTATAAATCCATAGTCTGTAACGACCTTTCTTCTCTTCGGCTTCAGTCTTTCCTCTTATACTCTTCTACCTTATCTCTTCCCCTTGTTGTCGATCCTCCTCTCCTGCTCCTGACCACCTTACACTCTTAAATTTTAGTAGTCAGTGTATTCATGACCATTCACTCCATATGCCCGCCGAACCACTCTAAACTTTTCTCTTAATTTCTCCAACTAGATCACCCTGAGCATCGCAATTTTAACGAATCCTTTCATTTGTACATACATCCCATCACGCTATTCAATTAGTGTAGCAGAGATTTTTTTTTCTCGATAGCTCGCAGTCTTCATTTGTCACTCAACATCGTCCACGCTTCACTACTGTAGCTACTAGGGAGTCGGAACTAATACGCCGCCATGTAATGCTTTCTATACTGACGGAGCTTCAGCCCTATATCCTGACAATGTTTTTAATGCCTGAATCACTTTTCTTTATAATACATTCGTCCCTTTGCTTGAGCCCCAATACTAAGCTGTTCTCTTTCTTTACAGAACTGCATATTGCTTACAGCTGCTGTCGCAAAGCGAGAGTGAGTGTGATACTTTGATCAGTGTGTATGTGTGTGTGTGTGTGTGTGTGTGTGTGTGTGTGTGTGTGTGTGTGTACAAGACATACATTTTCATCTGATTTGAATAAAACTAGGTGCAGGAGTTGACTGACAGCCATTAAGTTTCATGTTTTTGAGAACAATATGTCAAGGTCAAGGTCAATTAATGAATTCGCAAAAGTAACTTAAAATATGGTAATCCAATGTAGCCCAAACATAAAGTGAAGAGTTCCCGTTAAGGTAAGAATGAACTGAATTAATTTTGAGAACACTCAGTCAAAGGCTAAGGTCAAGGGACAAGGTCATAGTTCGACCCGTGAGTCAGTGTATGAACAAAATACCTAAAACAGTTATGGACTGATTTGGAACAAATTTGGTGGATGCGTTGAAGGGATAAATCTACTGTATTTGGAAACACTATGTCAAAGGTTAAAGTCGCTTGGGAGGGTCAACGTAAACAGTTTCATCCTATGTAGACTTAACTCTGTGGAATAGTCTAAGTCTAAACATGGATAATGAAATTAGATTTTTAAAACAATCAATGATCAAGCTCAGAGGGAAAGGGAAAGGTGAAGTCACTGGTGAAAGTCAACTTGATGGATGTGTTAAAGCAGGGGTTCTTAACCTGGGGTCCATGAACCCCTTGGGGGTCCATGGATGAGCTTCAGGGGGTCCGTGAAGGTCAGAATAATTGACAACAATTTCTTGATCCCGTTTGGCATCATTAATTGACAAAAAAAAAAAAAAAAAAAAAAATCGAGAGTCTTAAAGAATTCTGGTGTTCATTGACACAACCCTACCCCCGTCTGGCAAAGCGAGCTCCGGGTGCTGTGGTTCCGTTTGCTACTACTTACCTTTGTGAGTCAAAGTTTTCAGTGCTTGTTTCTATCAAAACGAAAACTCGAACTCAACTGGATGTCAACGATGACATGCGTGTTTCCTTGCCAAAGACCACTCCACAAATTCATCTTCTTTTTCAAACCAAACAACGACCCTGTCACTGAAATGAACTTTTGAGCAGAATTAATGTTTTGTTTTGTTTAATTTGCACAAGTTGGATGTATTTCACTTTTTCATCGAGTGGCCATTAGCTTTTCCATGAAAGAGTTGGAAACAGTTCTTTGTAAAGACAGTTTTATACTTTGTGTATGTCATACACTGCGTGAGGCAGTTTTCAGTAAAATTAAGTACATTCATTGCAGGCAAAATGCTGGGTTTGTGCTTATATGCATTTTTGTAGGGAAAGGGTTCATAGCTTTCACTAGATTCGCGAAGGGGTCCGTGACTAAAAAAAGGTTAAGAACCACTGTGTTAAAGGTTTGGTTAAAATGGCGTAACTTGATTTTGGGAGTAATCTGTCGAAAGACAAGGTCGCAGGACAATCAGCCTAAGATCGGTTGGTGGGCATGGGTGTTGCGCACACTGAGTGCCCCTCCTTGTTTCAAATGCTCTCATATTCTCCAGCATTAGGCCATGAAATGTGAACCCAGATTTTGTCCTTGTCATTCTTTCAGACAATACTTATGCTCTTTCCGACATGTAAATAAAGCCTTTAGCAATTATTTTCCAGTTTAATCAACAAACAATAATTTTCATGTTTATTTTATAAGCAAAGCATCATCTACAAACAGATCCTCAGAAACCCATCTCTAGCAACTAGTCTAAGTTTCACTTAAGTTAGTACTACTCCACTGTATTTGATATACATTTAGTAGATGCTCAGCATTGTCCTTGCTGACGCACCCACCATACCAAAGAGCATCATTTATTCATCCATTCATCATCCAATCCTACGTTGCCCCATGAGAAGCTTAGGAGCCCGGGGCAAGGCAAGTTGGTCCTTACATTTAAGATGAGAGTGACCAGCCTCACTCATCCCTGAGTGGCATTACATGAGCAGTAAACTCCAACCATCCCTTGGATATAAACCTTCACTGGCTCAATCCGATTGGTGTGCCGTAATTACCCACTATACCACCAGGCGCCATAATTTGGTTATATGGTTACCACTCAGCGTAGTTAATGGTTTCCTGGTGTACAGGAAACCATTTGGCTTGTCACTCAATGTGGAGTCACCCATAGGCAGAAGGAAGAGGAAAGAATGAAGGAAAGATAGAGAGTGTAAAGTAACCCGTAGGCAGAAGGAATGGGAAAAAAATGAAGTAAAGAATGACAGAAGAGGAGGGAAAGAAAGAGGGAAGGAGGAAAGGAAAGGACAGACACCCGAGAGCAGCACTACATCGAGTGAGTGGATGGTGAGCGCCCCCACCTACCACTAAGAATCATCTATACACAAAGAATTATACAAAATCTCTCCCTCGGCTTCGGAATAATAAACATTAGAGACTACCGAGAAGCAGAGGAGGTAAATATTGGACGACGTTTTGTACCCAGCTGTGCACACTCAACATCCATGAAGATATAATGCAGTACTCCTTTCTGACATTTAAACTGTATCTCTCTACCTGCGTATACTCACGGCTCCCGTTACTTCAAAAAAATGCTTTTTACTCCCTTCCTAATACCTTCCAATGACAGCAGTTCTGCTCAGTCAGATGCCTTCTCCTACTCTGTACCTGTTAAGAATAATCTTTTGTGTATTTCGAAATATTTTCTTTCACACATCTTTATCAAAATATCTCACATGCACATTCCCTGCCTTCTCTAAACTCACCCTTTAAATCAGTATGTTACTACACACCCATTGCACTCAGAAGGAATCCTGACCGTGGTTTTCGCATTATCCCTCTCGCCCTTCTCTTATACAGTATATGAGTAAGATTACAGTTTCCAACTTTGTTCTCTCTCTGTCTCTGTCTGTCTGTCTGTCTCTCTCTCTCTCTCTCTCTCTCTCTCTCTCTCCCCTAACCATCCCTTCATCCAGTAATACAACATAACTTTCTGTAACATCATTCAGTATCTGGCCTGAATGTTTTCTTCATTTTCCGGCACCTCACGTCTTTCCTCTAAGCGTCTAACGTCAGCTGATCTCGTTCCACGCTCACCCTTCCTCTGATTTCTTCATCTCCCTTGTACTTCACTCAGAATTGACACCTCGGCTCTATCTCTGCATTCCTGTTATTAATTTTTCTCACTAGTCTGATGCAGTAGTTTCTATCTGGCGGTCTTTTGTTGGGTCGTAGTAGCACTGCGACCAGATGCCCCTCTTACGAGAACCAACGACACTTGGGTGGAATCGGAAGCTTGGCCGACTGGTCGAGAACCTATGCTATAACCCACTAGCCATTCCCAAATCTGATATCACAACATTCCCTTTGAATACAGCACTCAGCAGTTGGGATAAAATGGTCTCCTGTTTCCAGTACCTCAGTCTTTTCAACTAACTATGTGCAAGGTACTTCCCCTTATGATTTTACTTGTCGCCAAGCAACTCTATATTTCCCAGCAAATAATAATTTCGTTACTGCATCCCCAACTCACTTGGCGAGTAAGATAGTCTTACTGGGCGAGTTAGATATAGTTTTCGTTTACACACTCAGGATAAGAGGTATTTTCCAGGCTGAAATAAAAACTGTCTGGAGTCAGTAGGGATGAACTGAAAAAGGATGTCTCCGTTTTGATGGAGTTAAGAGAGATTCGTGTCACCGTTTATACTGCTGTACTGTCTATAAATTATAATAAAATATTACCAACACTTCCACTAATGGTCAGCAATTACTGCCAATTACTTACCCGTTAATCACAAGGAAGAGCCACGGGCAAAAGTTTACTCAATATTTCACCTCTTCTGCTTCCCACTGCCCTCTCCTGGACATTATTCATGACTATGAAAGGCTTATTGTGTTTCTCTGTCCATACATAATTTTCACTCACGCATCAGAAAGATACGTGACGGACATGCCCAAAATGCAGACGCAGGGGTATAATTGGCTAACTTTTATCCCTGAATGAACGAAGATGTATAATTTGCTTTACACACTCCCATAGCGTTTGCTGATTACCTACATATTTATCTTCAGAATAACTAATAATTAACGCTAATAAATCCATCTTACAAAAAGTAGTAAAATGTACACCCATGGTTAATTATTAGGAATTGTATTTCTCGTATTTCAGTGTAATAATATTTTTAAATTAATAGTAATAATATTAACTAGTTACCTATTCTTATTGTGTACCCACAATAAAGAAGCTTCACTCAATTTTTTTTCCTTCTTTTTTTCTGGCCTATCAACCATTGGGGCCGAAGCCCCTGGTCATTAAGGCCGTATATATATATATATATATATATATATATATATATATATATATATATATATATATATATATATATATATATACACACACACACACACACACACACACACACACACACTTCCATGCATACATACAGACACACTTTCATGCACACATACATATATACATAATAATTTGTTTTTTTTTTTTTTTGTCTTTTTTTCATATTTTTTCTTGGTTTTATATTTTTTATACCTTATATTATAAAGAAAAACTAATCTAAAGACCCTAAAACTAATCACCTAACATACAAATCGCTAACCTATACTAAATCCTACAGAGACATATAGCTAGACCTAAACTAATGGTAAAAATACCCCGACCAAGAGAACACCATCGACTGCAGATATGTAATGCCTTTCTACGTGACATACCTGCACTTATCACCTGCTGACTGTCAGTCGAGGCACAACCTAATGTAGGGGACATCAATATATGAAAGGGAACCAGACGAGTCAGGAACATTTCCATATACGTCAGCTGTCGGCCCTAATTAGAATAACTTAAGCAACATGGTATAATGTATTTACATAATTTGTACAAAAAGTGAAGAACCTCGCCCAACAGACCACCATCGACTGCAAGTGCCCAATACCTTTCTATATTGCACACTTACACTCATCAGCTGGTGACTGTCAGTCGAGGAACGGTGTTTAATGTAGGGAACATCAATATTAGAAATAGATTAGTGGGAAGGAGAAACTATTTCAAATATGTCAATTATCAACCCTAATTAATAGCACAATATATACATAATTACAGTCGATAAAAAACAAAACCATATAGTAAAACAGTCACATCACTCTGATCAGTCCGGTCTCTCAAGAAAGCCATCAATTTATCGGTCATAACAATGTCCCCATCACCCAGGATGGTGGAAAGGGTGAAGGGGACGTCTGCTGCCCTGCAGTAATTTATAAGTGAAGCGCGTTCAAGAATAAATCGCCGGCAGCGCAGGATAATATGACTGATAGATAACACCGCATCACAGATGTCACAGTGTGGTGGGAATCGTTTTTCCATATAAGGTTTCATGTGAGTTATTAAGGTGGCATTTAGCAGTAACCGAGCCAACACTTTTTCTTCCAGGCGACTGGGACGGTTGGCAGTGGCCCAGTCGCCCAGGTACGGCTTACACGTTCGAATATTTAGTCTGGTCCACTGACCTTGCCACAGAAGATTTATTGATTTCTTTCTGAGAGAGAGACTCGACCGTAGATCACGAGGAACGTCCCAAGTCTCCTCGAGTTCTACAGCCGACTTTGCAAGTAAGTCAGCCTGCTCACTGCCGTAGATGCGACAATGACCAGGCACCCAGAGCAGCGTGAATGACTTGTTGCATGAATGCAACTTATTAACGATGCGGCCCTGGATCTCGTGAGAGTCCGTAGTACAAGATGCAATTGCCTCAAGGGCTGATTTTGAATCTGAAAATATGACAAATGAGTCATGCCTAGAACTGAGAGCATAGTCTATGGCTTTGTCAATAGCAAAAAGTTTGGAGGTAAACACAGATGTATGAGTCGGCAACCGATACCTGAGGGCACATTCGGTCGACCATACACTTGCACTCACACATTCACTCGACTTGGAACCATCGGTATACAATTGGTGGGACTCCAAGTGACGCACGATGATGTTACGAAACAAGTGGTAGACCTCCGCCTCCGGCGCCTTGACCTTTGGTGCTGGGAGCCATGATACATCAATGGTAAAGACGGGTGGCTCCCAAGGCACTATAGTTTTTAACACCAACTTGTCACAGTCACTGAGGTCCACACCAAGCTCCTGAGTCAGTAAGTGGAGGCGAATGGCAAGTGGCCGATGCACCCCCTGCTGAAGGTGGTGGTATTGACGCAGGGGGCTACAGGCCACATTGCCGATATTACTTTTTCTCGATGTTCTGAGGCCATAGGACCAAGCCAAGTGGTCACGACGAATACAGAGAGGAGGCACATTCGCCTCCACTCACTCAATGGTATAATAAGTTATGTACAATATAAACAAGATCTGAAGACCCTTAGGTAACATCACAGGATGTGAAGACAAAGGTGTCGAAGAATGCATGTGTAAGTTTAACGTTTGTCTCAATAACTGGCCAACTGTATGCCTAACTGTAACCACATTCCTTTCAGATTGTAAGAGGGACCCCAGCTATATATCTGGAAAGTTACAGCTCTAAAGCTTTTGTGGTTTTCTGTAAAACGTGTTGCAAAGAAAAAACGTAGCAGATTTTAATTCAGAACTTTCCACTAGGCTGAATGGCAAAATATTAAGCCAGAATTATTCAGCAAACATTTTTATCATAGGATTTTCAACCAAATACCTGTATCTCAGTTAATTAGGTCAAGGTCATTTATATTTGGCAGTAAGACTTGGGTTATCCTTGGGTATCTTCATGTGTAATATCATTAAGGAAAATAATAAAGTTACTGACGAATACAAGAAGCTTCGCCATTTATATGGCGAAGCTTAACAGTACAGTACCCTCACATAACACCATTAATCCAGCCACGGAGGGGGTGGGGGGATTGTAACTCAACTCTTTGTCCCAAACCATGATAAATGGGGAAGTTCGGCTGGTTAATAGGAAGGTTTCCCACCATATACAATTTTGCAGCCATGATTTTTAGAGGCGGTCAGGCCCCTAACCAAATTAAATATACTCAGGTATAGTAAAAGGAGCACAAATATGGCTGCGATATCTAAAAATACATATTGTATATAGGAATCATCCGCAATGCGATATATGGGAGGCGTTCTTCCTTCCCCCCTCATAATTCTTGGAGGGTCATCTCCCTCCCCAAAACAAAAAATGATCTGAAACAGGGGAGACTTAGCGCATGCATTTCTACGAAACTTATCAGATCAGTTTCTCTGGCTCCTTGGTAAGGTCTTTCCCCTTACAAAAAAAAAAAAAAAAAAAAAAAAAAAAAAAAAATCTAGTGAATGCAGGGCAGATAATGGCTTTGTATCATTAGTGCTAGTTGTACAATGGACTCTTCTTAATGCGATACTTGGGAGCGTGGTCCCTCAGTGATTTATTGGGGGTCAGCCCACCCTCCAAAAAACACTATCAGATATATGAGAAAGATTTGAATAAGACACCCAAGATGGGTTCATCTGATTACCCCGAACACCTTCCACTACTGTATAATTTTCCAACTGTGATTTTCAGGGAGACCTGCACTCCCCCACAAAATGAAGATTTACCAGAAACAGTGAAAGAAGGCCAGATATGGCATTAATATTTTAGTAAATGTTGTAGAATGGACTCTTATCCGTAATGCTAACTTTAGGGAGCGTTGTACCCCCCCCCCAATGATTCTTCGGGGGTCATTCCTCCCTAAAATAAAAATGATTAGAAAATCGTAATTCTGAGCACATGGTTCTCAAAGAAATCGGTATAGTCGTGCATTTGGTATTCATTCTCCATGTCTTCTCTGAATACAAAGGAAGAAACTGCACATTTACATACTTTATTTGGTGTGAATTTCCCCATTTAGCTGAAGAGGTTAAATACTCGTATGGCATTCCGTAACCTGTTTAGTACTAGAGGTCTTTCGGAATTTTGGTAAATCATTGTTTATTATGCAGAAGAAATTATGTAATTAGTCATCAAAGTGATGCAGATAACCGCATGTGTCCAAGTGGTGGCTCAATCGGTAGAGAGGTGGCCTGCAGTCCTAACGGACCCTGATTCAAATCCACGCTGGGGCAGGGAACAGTTTAAGGATTTGAATTTCATTAAATCAGGCTTTACTGATCTACCAGAAGACCCGCCGACATGTCGTAAAAATACCCCCGCTAATACCAATACACCAGTCCTGTATGAGACAGCCCTAGCAAGTATTCAATCTGGACGGTGGGTGTTAGCGCCGAAGTGGTGACATGTAGAGGTGTATGGTATGTAGGAGGACTGCTGGGCCTTGACAGTAGGCTGTGAAGCCTATGCCCAGAGTCGGGCACATAAAAAAAAAAAAAAAAAAAAGAATTAATCAGTCTATATCATGGCTCTCTTTTGTTCGGGCATCTTTACAAAGGACTAATTTATGCAGGCAAACAGCCCCATTTTTTTTTTGTTTTTTGTAAATGAATATGAGCCATATTAGTTACTCAGTTATATCCCATATATACTCATGTGTGTGTGCGTGTGAGAGTGTGTGTATATATATATATATATATATATATATATATATATATATATATATATATATATATATATATATATATATATATATATATATATATATATATATATATATATATATATATATATTAGTGGTAGGTGAGGGCGCTCACCATCCACTCACTCGATGTATTGCTGCTCTCGGGTGTCTGCCTTTTCCTCTCTTCCATCCTTCTTTCTTTCTATCCTCTTCTGTCTTTCCTTCATTCTTTCCTCTTCCTTCTTCCTACAGGTGACTTTACACTCCCTCTTCTGTCTTTCTTTCCTTCATTCTTTCCTCTTCCTTCTGCCTGTGGGTGACTCTACACTGAGTGACAAGCCAAATGGTTTCCTGTACACCAGGAAACAATTTATTTCGCTGGGTGGTAACCATATTACCAAATTTTGGCACCTGGTGGTTTAGTGGGTAATTATTGCACTCCAATCGGATTGAGCCAGTGAAGGTTTATATCCAAGGGTTCGTTGGGGTTGATTGCCCATGTAATGCCGCTCAGGGATGAGTGAGGCTGGTCACTCTCATCTTAAATGTCGAGACCAAATGCCTAGCCCCGGGCTCCTACGCTCCTCCTGGGGCAATGTTGGATTGGATGATGGATGGATGGATTATATACCGGTATTTATTTATTTATTTTTTATCTATACTGTGGAGTCGACTAATCCGCAGCAATTAGAGACTGGTACTACCCGTGGAATACGAATTCGTGGTTTACAAAGTTAAGAACCAATGGGAAAAATGGATATTTAGTCTGGAACCCCGTGGTACCCCCTACAGCAGCCTACCTACACCAAATTAGCCAACAGCAAACACAAACAATCTTAGAAATATTCAGTGCATGTAAATTGACTGAGGGGAGCCTTCTTCTTGGACCCCAGCTGGGTCAAACGTCGCCTTGTGGGGTTGGGGCCGTCCATAACAGAGCCCAGGGAAAGGTAACCTTGACAAAAAAAAAAAAAAAAAAAAGTCCAGGTAGAGCTCAGAACTCACGGGGGAACACAAGTCGTTGGCGGTTGGCGGGGCAGGAGGTAAACAAAACATGGCGGCTGTAGTGTGCACACTTGCCACCAGAGCCCGGCTGTGATTGGCTGCTGGTTCTTGGTTGTCTGTGATTGGCTAGCAGCCGCGGAATACATCATGGGTGCCCGGATATTATGAATCTCGGAAATGAGCCACTTGGGGACCTAGGAACCTCGTTTTTCCTTCCCCCCCCCCCGCGGAATTAAAAAAAAAAAAAAAAATGGGACTGGTTGGGCAAAGTACAGCGGATTACAGATCCGTGGCTCACAGATACGCGAATTAGGTGACTCCACTGTATATTATATAGATAGATAGATAGATACAGTATATATATATATATATATATATATATATATATAACAGTTACCTGGCCTGGAGATTTACCTATAGTAAGAATTGCTTCAGAACTTTTACCTCCATAAATCACCCATTACAAAGGTCACCACAAAGTCCAACACAGTCCCTGTAAACATTTCCAGCATCAGTAATTTCCCTCCCAACTCCGTCATTCATGCTAGAATAAACTGCTATGGAGGCGTTTACGATTAAAATGGAAAAAAGAGAAAGTGGAAATGTACAGAACAGTACACTGCTTGAGAAAAAATGGAAAAAGAGAGCGAAATGGTCACGTGAGGACAAAATAACTTACAAAACGCCTCAGTCATGGCCATCACGTGTGGGCAGGCTGCCATAAGAGAACTTACTATCAACGCTGCTGCTGGTGATGATGCTGTTGATAATGTGATGATGATGATGGGGATGTTGATGAATATGAGATGATTATGATGATCCTCTGTGGATACTAGACCTGATCACCTTTAACGTATGCAACAGAGCGTCACCGTAAAACTGCACACAGTTGCCATAATGATATCCTAAGTCTCACATTTCCCCCACAGCTATTGTAATCATACTAATATAAGATGAAAGGTTGATATTTCCTTGAACAGCGTATTAAACTTTCTTTCTGGGTATTGGCTCAGACGGGAAGCTGAATTCGTCTCATGGCAGCCACATATTTGATAAACCTTTAAAATCTTTTCTGCACAACACATGGTGAATAGAATAAGTGAGGTATGTAAGCACAGGCGAAACGAGTACAAGGGTGGGAGCAGCGTGTAAGTACGGTTATAATGATCGATGTGTGTGTGTGTGTGTGTGTGTGTGTGTGTGTGTAGATATCGGTATACTATGATGTGCGTGTGTGTATATATATATATATATATATATATATATATAGTGATAGGTGGGGGCGCTCACCATCCACTCACTCAATGTAGTGCTGTTCTTGGGTGTCTGCAATTTCCTCTCCTCTCCTTCCTTCCTCTTCTGTGTTTCTTTACTTCATTCTTTCCTTGTCCTTCTGCCTACGGGTGACCTTACATTCCGTCCTTTGTCTTTCTTTCCTTCATTCTTTCCTGTTCCTTCTGCCTGTGAGTGACTCTACACTGAGTGACAAGCCGCATGGTTTCCTGTACACCAGGAAACCATTTACTACGCTGGGTGGTAACCATATAGCGAAATAATGGCGCCTGGTGGTTTAGTGGGTAATTGCGGCGCTCCAATCGGGTTGAGCCAGCAAAGGTTTATATCCAAAGGATGGCTGGGGCTATTGCTCACGTAAAGCCACGCAGGGATGAGTGAGGCTTGTCACTCACATCTTAAATGTCAGGACCAATTTGCCTAGCCCCGGGCTCTTACGCTCCTCAAGGGGAAACGTAGGACTGGATGATGGTTTTATATATATATATATATATATATATATATATATATATATATATATATATATATATTTGAGCCTCTGTGGTACAGTGGTAGAGTGTGCGTTTCGCACGCTAACTTTGGGAATCGTTCACCGAGCCACTTGCTACTTTGGCGGACATAAGAGATGCTGTGGTTGAACCAGTGTCGCATACTTGTATGCTTGCACCCAATCGGCTTAAGGTGGGCCGATTACACTTGGTTCACAGACTACACACACATCCAAAGCTATTAGAACACTACAGTTACACTTACAAGCACTTCTCATCCTACATACAGTCTCTGCCAGATAGCCTAAGCCACTGGGTAGAGATACATTGGCTGTATCGTCACTGCTTCGGTAGGGATAGGCCGGTACTGCAGTGGACCTCAACGGCTGATGATGATGATGATGAATTGATGATATATATATATATACTTTTCCAGTTTAGTTGGTTTTCTTTTCTTCCACTGTAAACCTACACACAGCGGGCTTTACAGGGGCGAAATGAAGTACTCTGTGTTTCCGAAGTCCAGTACGACGGTTGTGAGTCACAACTACAGCGAAGTAGCGTAAGATTCCTCATTGATTATGTGACTCAGCATGCTGACATGAATGCCTCATGCTGCTCTTTATGTGAATAATAAATTTGGTGCTGGCTTGAACGTAACTCCTGCTCAAACATTGCATTGATGTTCACGGCACCCATCCATTCGTCTCAGGGAGGCAGGGCGATGGCTACAGCAGCTGGGATGTTGGCGCTTTGGCAAACTTTATGGAATATCAAGGGTTATGCTGACGTTTCTCTGTGGTACCTAACGGTGTCTTAATCTCGACCAGTGCTACAACACTAGTGATATCTTCCTTCTTCCAGACATTCTGGGAGAGGTACGGCAGCACCACTAAGGGCTGCAGCAAAGGTTTCCTCCACCTGTGATTGGGTATGGGCCTTTTTACTGGAATGCTAAGAGTAGTCTTCTGGGGTTCCTTCTATCGTTGCATAGGCATGTCAGTAAATTTTCTTTTGCGCACCTGTTTCAGGGATTAAAAGAATTACAAACTGGGAAGCATGATATTACAAACTGGGAAGCATGATATATTATTTAGTGAAAATCTAGACAAGAGGCAGCGTTTGATAAGTGAGCTGGCAGTTACAATCCGGGACAAATGTTCGCCTGCTATTCCAATACCTGTTTTATATATATGGGAATAAATATCATTTACTTCGGGGCATAATTATAATAACATAAAGAGCCTTCAATATGCAAAGAAATATAACCAGCCTCTCTTAGCTTAGAAATCTTAAGCACCCCAAAAAATTACGAAACAGAATGGTGGTACGTTGGGTTAACTTGCGATCCCAATAGTAGACCTACAACTTGTGACGTGAAAATCAAGCAGATAGTTTTGAGCCTATATTCATGTGGGTTTAAGATGCTTTATTATATATCTTCCTTGCTCGTTCATTAATGCATATTGCCCATTAAGCAAATTACATCACTAGAAAAAAAAAGAAAAATATACGAGGGAATTAACGTACAATATGCGAAGTAAAATAGTAAAGAAAATTTGCTAGTGAGCTACCTATGCCATGACACTACGGTCCTTGGTTTAGACAAGTGGACCCAGTAAGAGGGAGGGGATCCGCTAAGCACTGCTTCTCCGGTGCCTATAAAGTACGTCATGGAGCTGGAGGTTACCAATATACCTGAGTCTTGTGGTGGCAGCTTCAAAAGGGTTGCTTCATCACAATGCACTTTCGTTCAGGCACGAATTCCATTCATATGAGCAGGAAATGCAGGTGTTTCTTCCCTCATTCCTTCATTTGCCTGTCATGTTGGCTGTGGTATCTCCCTCCTTCATGCTCCACTGCTATCTCCCTATCCTTCTCATTCCCAATCCACCGCATAGTACTATGAACAATGGAAAAATACATATGCAATGCATATCAAGGGTATCTTTCTTTTATCTTTGATGTTTGACTGTCATAATCTTGCAGCTGAGTCTGCTGGAAGCGTGTAACACTTTGGAACTCTGTAGGTTGATTGTTACATGTGCAGTTTGTAGTAAAGGACTGGGAAATGGTTAATGGAATAAAGAGGCTGTGATTAAACGAGGCATGGGTTGTGTGTGTGTGTGTGTGTGTGTGTGTGTGTGTGTGTGTGTGTGTGTGTGTGTGTGTGTGTGTGTGTGTGTGTGTGTGTGGGTGTATGTGTGTGTATGTGTGTGTGTGTGTGTGTGTGTGTGTGTGTGTGTGTGTGTGTGTGTATTAAGATGCGAGAGATTGCTACAAGGGAGAACTACACTAGGGTCTGCAGTGGCAACATGTCTGTGATGAAGTCAAAAGGAAAGATCTGGCACTTTTTGAACTTCCCAAGACTCACTCTTGTCCCAAACCTCAGTGGCTGCCTGACTGGCTGTTTCCATGCTGGGGACGAGGATGATTTTTGTAACTAAGTTTTTCGACAAGAAAGCATTATATTAGCGATTAATGTGTAGTGGCAACCTAGACTTTAGGTAGATAAATTATTGTTAAAACAGACACTTTTATTTAAAATGTTTCCCTTCAAGCGACTGGAATTTGTGCGTATGATGTGGGAGGAGTGTATGTTTGGTTTTGCCATCCTCTGGAGAGAGTGAACTTGTGTCTAAAGTCTGGCTGTGCATTGGCTTAGACATCTGAAGGAAGGGAATTTAAACACTGCTATGAAGTGACACCGTTTCATGCATCTGATTTCTGTGGAGCTATAATTATGTACATAATCAGAGCTATCTAAGTGAAAGAGGAGAGAAAGTGGAATATTTAAAATGTTGGAAAGAATGAGCTAACTTGGTATTGGATATTTCATTGGACTGATAGAACACTCATTGTTTTTGGAATGATTAAGGACAAGTTTTATAGCATCGCGTATTGCAATTAAATGCACATTTAAGTCAGGGGTTAGATAGAACTGTTATCTTTAAAAAGTTATGTCCTTATTCAGGGCTGTATTAGGACAGACATGGTTAAACTAAGGCTTTTTATCAATTGTCAGAAGGTGAGAGGAGGAAATGTATGTTTCCATGTCCGAGAGAATAACCATACTTATAGTCTACTCAGTGTCACTCTAGCGACTCTTGGCACTTCAAGCAATCTACGGTATTTTTCAGTGAACGACAAAGAACCAGTGACTAAAGGCTTTAGAGTCAGATGCAAATGACACCACTCCTCAAAAGGTTCCAGAGCCAACACTGGAGAAACTGGACAAATGAAAGAAAAGTATTCGGAAGCCCAGTGCTAATCTCCCGCCAGAAAATGCTGTTGGCCAAGTTACAAGCAACATACAAAGTAAATGTGAAGAAAATTCGCAAAACTCTACGGAATGCAGTCACCGCGTTTCACAAAACTCCAATGGTGACCTTGACCCCGAGTGCCCATTTTCGAACTCGTCCAAGATTTTGGCCATATCTTGATGCCCTGAGGGTTTTATGTAAATAGTTCAAGCCTCTCATTAGATATAATGGTAATAGATACAAGGACAATGGTACTAGACACAGTGGTAACGTTCTCGCTTGCCAACTGGTGGACGGGAGTTCGCGCCTCGCTCAGGTTGCGAAAAGTTTCACTGACGAAGTGGGTAGTTACTGTCCCCCTTGAGCAAGGGGACGGGTGTGTGCGTGTGTGATGGTCACAGCCTTGCCCTTAGATCGGACTATATGAGCTCTCAGCTCCCTTCCGGGAGGGTAAAAGCTGACGATCACGACCATCAAGTGATCCTCACCGACTCGGTGAATTACACACACACACACACACACACACACACACACACACACAGACTCGGAATAAAACATTATTGCTCTGTCTTGCTAAAGGCGGGTGATAATTACTGACAGAAGATTATATTGTAGCATCCAATGGAGACAGAAAAAAAAATTAATCGGCAGTCGTTCAAATAGGGTGAAGTACTATACGTTGTTACTCCCCACAGCAGTCAAGGAATAAAGTAGGTGCGATACAAGGAGCTCTTGGCCATTAAAAATAAAATAGACATTGACTTGTTCAAGAGGTGGATCGATGAACAAATATGGTGGCCAAATGTCGTGGTAAGCATAGTATCGCACAGAATGGAAATTTCCATCCAAGGAAAATGAGAAAGAAAAATTAACATTTCTGAAATTGGAAAGTCAAAGAATTTTGGACAGTCGGAGGATTGATGACAGTAAAGAAATATACATCACAAATACCAGCGTATTATGCAGAGATTTGCAGGACAGCTTTAATCTGAGTGTTAAAGGGCTTGGACAATTCAAGGTAAGGTACACACGAACATTTAATGTAAGTGCACACAACAGCGTAAGCGTTTAGCATGCCGCTACCATCATGGCCAAAGAGAGGAGAAGAGAGATCATAGAGAGAATATGGAATAGGGATTACTTTCACCAGCCTCAGGCAGCTGAGAATCAATGATCTATAGAGGAGGATTAGTGGTTTTTAAGAGAAAATTGGAAGAAAGGACACTAATGTTGCTACTACTCCATTTTTTATCAATTCTTCCAGTTTTAATTTAGTTATGAGCAATTGCATAACCATATCCATTCATTATCCTCTAATTTTTACCTTATACACAGCATTGTGCACTTGGCTGTAGCGATTTTCATCGTCACTCCTAGATGAAAACCTACACACAGCCATTATCGCGTAGTTTTGGGGCTAAAAAATTTCGTTTTCGTGCACCTGAGCTGGGTTTTGCTGACAAAGATGGTGCAAAATCTGTGTTTTCTGGTGGCTTTGAAGACTTCAAAGACGATTCCCTAAGCTAAGAGTTAATCACAGGTGGTGGAGACCACTAAATCTACACCCTATAGCCTCAGGACCCCTTACCTACCAGCCCATCTTGGGTCTATAGATGCTACGTGTTTCTTCTTTATTGTGACTCTTTCATCATTTTCTAGTAATCTGATTAAGTTATGTGTGTTCCTGAAAGTTACCATAACAGTATGTGTGCATTTCGGGGGTCTAAATTGTAAAGGGGAAAATTTGGGTTTACAAGTGGGGTCCTCTGTACCAGTTAGGATAAATCCCATAGGTTCAGTGCTTTCATTATACCGTAATTTTGTTTTCACGCACTAAGCGCGGTACCAATTATGCCCGATAGCCAAGGGATCCATGTTGCCCAGTAATCATTTACTTCTTTACACCGATCACACTCAACTTTTTGACGCTAAAACTACCATGCACCTTTTAAAATTACTATACTCACTCCAAAACTTCTCTGTACCACGTTTACCTTTGTGCTTCATTGTAGATATTGTAGATTAGATACCAGTAAGTATTCTTTGTACTCAGCTCGTTTACTGATATATCTTTATTTTTATGAGTACCGAGACTCATTTTCCTATATGTTCTTGGTACAGTACATTATTATTACTTATCTTTATTATTATTATTATTATTATTATTATTATTATTATTGTTGTTGTTGTTGTTGTTATTATTATTACTACTACCACTACTATTATTATTATTATTTTGTGGTAGGTGGGGGCGCTCACCATCCACTCACTTGATGTAGTGCCGCTCTCAGGTGTCTGCCCTTTCCTCTCTCCATCCTTCTTTCCTTCCATCCTCTTCTGTCTTGCTTTCCTTCATTTTTTTCTCGTCCATCTGCCTACGGGTAGCTTCACATTCCCTTTTCTGTCTTTCTTGACATCATTCTTTCCTGTTCCTTTTGCCTGTGGGTGACTCTATACTGAGTGACAACCCAAATGGTTTCCTGTAGACCAGGAAACCATTTACTACACTGGGTGGTAACCATATAACCAAATTATGGTGCCTGGTGGTTTAGTGGGTAATTAAGGATCTCTAATCGGATTGAGCCGGTGAAGGTTTATATCCAAGGGATGGTTGGGGTTTATTGCTCACGTAATGCCATTCAGGATTGAGTGAGGCTGGTCACTCTCATCTTAAATGGCAGGACCAACTTGCCTAGCCCCGGGCTCCTACGCTCCTCGTGGGGCAAAGTAGGATTGGATGATGGATGGATGGATGTATTATTATTATTGTTGTTGTTGTTCTTGTTCTTGTTGTTGCTGCTGCTGCTGTTCTTTTTGGCATTGTTATTATTATTATTATTATTATTCTGATGATGATGATGATTACTATTATTATTACCAGTAAAGTGCGCTTTGCGAGCGCGCGACGAGCAAGGGAACGTTTGTACTGTACATAGTGTACAGCTGTTATCATAAGTTCATCTTGGTGTAAACTTTCAGTATTTCTAGTGTGGTTGCTGAACGATATCAGAAGAATAATTGAACTAAAATATTTACTTCCTCACGTTTTCTGTCACACACACACACACACACACACACACACACACACACACACACACACACACACACACACACACACACTCTCTCTCTCTCTCTCTCTCACGGGAGCGCGCGTTCGCTCAATCAACATGTAAAAGTGAAAACAACTCCTACCTAGCATGTGTCACTTTCATTGTGCTTTAAATCGATTTCATAGTGGAGCATGTCAATTGAAGCCCTCGGTTTATTCCCTCGGAAGTCCGGGATTCCAAGTTTTTTTTTTTTCTTTTTTTTTTTTGGACTGATATATAGCTAAAAACAAAATTATTGAATGTATCTTCTGCCTGCTGGAAGAATTCCTTCTCAAACATAGTATAAAAGTTTTGTTTTAGCCTCTGAAAATCATCGCGGTCAGGCCGTGTTGTGTCGGGCCGCTCATTTCTTAGCTGAACATAAACATTGCTTCGCTACGCTTGCTCGCTTCGTTCGCTCGTAATTATTAGGCTTCGCCAGATATATGGCAATGTATTGTTTTGGTAAGTATTATTACTGGTAGGTGGTGGCGACCATCATCCAATCATTTGATGTAGTGCCGCCTACTTCTCCCTTCGCTTTTATCGTTCTTTTTCTGTTTCTCTCTTCCTCTCATTCTCTTTCTCCTACCTTTCTTTTCACTTTTTATTACTCTTGTGTGTTCATCGGGTGGCTTTACATTAAGTGACAAGCTTAATGGTTTCCTGTAATCCAGGAAACCATTTAGAACGCTGAATGGTAACCATAAAACCAACCCATACGGGTTTCCTAAGTGTCACCAAATGGGTTGGTGGAGGGTTAGTGCTCCTCCTGGTCAAACAACTAACTCAGAGACAAACCTCCACCCCTTACTGGATTATGGCACCTAGCTATAGTTAGATTTTTCTTTGCCTTTTTTTCCCTAAGATCTTGATATTATACAGCAAGGTACCCAAGGGTAACCCAAGTATTTATGCCAAATATAAATGACCTTGCCTATTTTTGAAGGTCATA
This sequence comes from Coenobita brevimanus, assembly GCF_032717465.1. Taxonomy (NCBI): domain Eukaryota; kingdom Metazoa; phylum Arthropoda; class Malacostraca; order Decapoda; family Coenobitidae; genus Coenobita; species Coenobita brevimanus. Next base: position 15,017,029 of record NC_136987.1, on the reverse strand, counting down.
TACTAATTTTTGGTGCAAAAATTGCATATTTGAAATTGAAATATTATTATTGTTGTTGTTTTTATTGTTTAAATAACAACTTTAACAAGCCGGTAGAGAACGATGGTCAGTTCTTAGCTGACCAAGCTTTGTCAGCGACAAAGTGAATTTCGACACTAAAAGAAATCTCTATATGGAGGTACTCCAGTGCAATATTCCACCCAAGAATAATGGCCCTGGCTTAGTAATCTTCAGAGCCTTGGCATTTTGCGTGAGCAAGGTAGTAAATTTTAGTGCTTCTCATATTTTCTGCAATTGATGACCTTTGACCTCTGACCTGGCAAATATAGATCTTGTATTTACAAAGAACACTTATAGTACTCATTACCGTCTATAAACATGCAAAGATTCATTCAGTTCCATCGCCACTGTGGAACTACAGAACGTGAAATTCATGAAATGGCCCACCAAAGGTACAACTTCTAGGTGGTGCTACCAGCAACTGGGAGTGAGTTTCGGCAGTAAATGTTATTTTTGTATGGAGGTATTGCAGTGCAACATTACAACCAAAAATCATGGCTCTGGCTTAATAATAATCGGAGCCAAAGCATTTCACAACAGCATAGTTGTGATTTTAGCTATCTTCACCACTTTTGCATTTGATGACCTTTCACCCCTGACCTGACCAATGTAGCACATAGATGGACAACAGAAAGTTGTAGTGCTAATCAGTATCTATAAGCATGCAAGCATTTATTCAGTTTCATCCAGCCACTGGGGAACTGGGGGGAGGGGCGCATTTTTGAAAACCAGTGCTGGTTGCTAAGGACACAGACTAATGTTCGCAGGGTTGCTACTCGGAAACTAGAGGAGAGAGGGGAATAATGGATGGAACACTTCCGATAGGGAATGGCTTCAAGATTATGCGTGAAGAAGTCAGAGCCTTCTACGCTCATTACTTTTGCTTCTATAGCTCAAAACGTGAAAACTACGAGAAATGATTTTTATTGGCCATTGCTAGGCAACAAGTTGTTGCCTAGCAACCAAAACCTTTCGGAGACAAGTAGATCATACGTTGGTCAATGTGTCCAAAGTTGGTGAGAATCGGTTAATTCTGAAGGGTAGGATTGCCTGCAACACCTAAACAAGTAAAGAATAGAAAACGCAATTAACATTAAGGGCAGCATGGAGGTGGCCAACAAGTCATCACCATTCCCTCACTAAAATTATCAGATGGAAACATTATAAATGACCAGCGTGGAAACGTGATCTCCCTTGCTAGTACGTTTGCCACAAATTCTGCTTTAGAGTCAGAACGTCCCCATACTAGAATTCGACTCTTACGAACTTGTTTCACTTAAAATACATACTAGATACGTAAAATCCATTGTAGACAATTTACCAACCAACAAAAATCCAGGGCCAGATGAAATTCCTCCAAACTCTTTGAGAAAGTGTTCCATAGAACTTCCTCCTGTTCTAGCTAAATTATTCAGACTATGCATCCGTACTTCTCCATTCCCTAATTCTTGGAAATAAGTCAATATCCACTCAATCTCGAAGAAAGGAAGTTCCTCTGACCTCTCTGATTACGGACCAATAGCTCTCAGATCTCTTGATAAAGTATTTGAGATTGTAATTAATTGGCATATTGTTAAACATCATGAATCGAACAACTTAATACGTGAGAGACAATATGGTTTTCGTCAGGAAAGATCCACTGTTGATATGATCAATCTCTTGACTCATACCATCCAGCCGGCAATTGACCAACAAGGAGAAACCCATGCAGTAGCCATTAATATATCTGAAGAGTTTGGCAGAACGAGGCACCGTTCCCCGCAGTCCAAACTCACTTGCTATGGCCTATCGTTTTTTGTTTCACAGGTTTCCTCTTATCTCTGCAACAGAAAGTTAAGAGTAAAACTTGATTTATATTTCAATTTCCACTCGATTAACGCCGGCATGCCACAGGGATCAGGCCTGGTTCCAGCCCTATTCCTAGTTCATATTAATGATCTCTTATTTGTCATCAATAATCCCATTCATTCATAGGCAAATGACTCAACAATTCCCATTTCCTTTTCAATGAAACATCCATTCAGGAAGATTAATATCTCTAACTCGCAAGTCGTCAGTACAGCGATCTCTATAAATCAAGACTCATGTAAGATCACTTATTGAGAACAAAGTAACATTGTCATTTAATGCTAGGAAAACAAAATATATACAAAATACTAATAGAAAGATGTTGCCTGATTCTTATATTACCATCAGTGCTACCAATATTCCCATCTCTAAAAATATTGAAATTATCAGTGTTTCACATAACAGTCCCCTCAGCTGGATCTCACATGTTAGATCGCTCTCCAAAACAGCTTGAAAGAAACTTGGTTTATTGAACAGAATATGCAATTCTTCACTGATGAGCACTTGGCTACAGTTGACAAGAATCATGTGCGCTCTCAGCAGGAGTATTGCTCACCCTTGTGGAGCGGATGTGAAGAGGTTTTGCTAAAACAAATGGACAGAATTCAGAACAAAGCTTCAGGAATTATTAATAACCTTACAATTGAGCGGTGGCTAAATCGGTAGAGAGTTGGCCTGCAGTCCTGACGGACCCGGGTTCAAATCCCGTTGAGGCAGGAAACAGTTTAAGGATTTGAATTTCTGAAAAATCAGACTTTACTGATCTACCAGAAGGCCCGCCGACATGTCATAAAAATACCCCCGCTAATACCAATACACCAGTCCTGTAAGAGACAGCCCTAGCATGTATTCAGTATGGACGGTGGGTGTTAGCGCCGAAGTGGTGACATGTAGAGGTGTGCGGTACGTAGGAGGACTACTGGGCCTTGAAAGCAGGCTGTGAAGCCTATGCCCAGAGTCGGTCACATAAAAAAAAAAAAAAAAAAAAAAAAAAATGAACTACCTCTCTTTCAAGTATGAAGAAATGTTGCCTCCCTTGCTTTATATTACAGATACTTTTATGTCACATGCTGAGACAAAGTTGCATTCATTGTGCCAGGTAGTCTCCATGCCTTCTCCCGTGCTACACGGTCATCTGGTAGCACTCTTGACTGGACAATCACATTGCCATATTCCAGATCTTCCGCCTAACTATAGTCTTTATTCTTCGAATTGCATCTCTTTGGCACTAGCTTCCCCAGAACACTTTCCCCACAAACTTCAGTCTACAGCAGTGCAAGTGCAACTGTTACACATTTTGTGTGAATGGAGGACACTTGTAATCTGGTGTATGGATTATTCTTTTATATAATTGTTCTCTCTTCCTCTCTCCTTCTTTTGTAATAAAAATTATTGTTAGTCGCCATCTATTATATAGGTGCAAAGTATTGTTTTTGCTCATATTATTGTTATTCCAGCCTCAGTGTCTCGCGACGATTCCTGGAGAACTGGAGGCTGTAGAAGGAATTTCAAGGGCCTAGGTTATGTGTCCTGGCATGGGCAATTGTTGACAGAAAAGAAATCCAAGACCTTTACGTGCAGTGGCATTCATATCAGTATTATGAGTGAATAAGATAAGATGACCATGTCTACCGAAGGTTTCAAACGGGACCTGAGCAAGCAATCTGAAAATTAAATTGGGCGGACCGATTCCTAAGAGTTTATTTCGTTTTATAAAAACAATTCAAACTCTCCCCAGTGAGGTCAAGGTCATTGTAAAAAGCAGTATGAGGAGATCAGTGACTGTCTGCAGGACAATTACAGAGTTTTAGTTAGTTTCCACTTATTACGTAGATGGAGGCTATTGTTTTTGCTGGTATTATTATTATTCGGGCCTCAGAGTCTTGCAATGATTCCAGGAGAACTTGGAGCCTGGATGAGGACTCTGAAGGGCTCAGGTTATGTGTCCTGGAATGGGCCATTGCTGATAGAAAAGGAAATCCAAATCCTTCATGGCAGTGGAAGGGCATGTCAGAAAATGTCATATCAGTATTATGTTGTGAAGGACATAAGGTGGTCGTGTCTACTAGAGATTTAAATGAGATCTGAGCAAATAATCTGAAAATGAAACTTGGGAGACCGATTCCTAAGAGATTATTTCGTTTTATTATAAAATTCCAAATCTCCCCAATGGAGTCAAGGTCATTGTAAAATGCAGTAGATTGTGACTTGTGACTGTTCACAGGAGAGTTACAGAGTTCTAGTTATTATTATGATAATAATAATAATAAATTATTATCATTATTATTATTATTATTATTATTATTGTTATTATTATTATTATTCCGTCACTCTTCCCCTCCGATTTTCTTCACACTTATTCGGGATGTACAGCACCATGACCTTATTACAATGACCCAGTTTGATTGACTTTGACCTACTTTTCAAAGTCACCGGTCAAAAAAATAACCAAAAATCATAAATTTTCAACCTCAGTTTACTTACAAACTCTTACAGATACAAGAACATGGGAGGAAATCCCGTGATAAAATTATTTTTCAAACATTTCTGTGGATAAAATTTGAAGATCATTCATGCCTGACTTTATGGTATTTCGGGCACCCCACTTTTCAACAGTTTTCAAGTGCTCTTCCATACAGGAAAAACCAAAACACAAATGAGGCACTTCTTGGCCCCAAAAGTTTTGTCTAGTCCTGTACTACGTCTGTGCACTTCTTGGTGTCAGTTTGACCAACGCCTATTCCATTATTACAAAAAAGCTACGTTGAGCTATATTCTTATAGGTGGAGACCAGTAACTGTCTAGCAGTTACAGTCCTAGTAATAGTTACTTTCCATCATATATCGTCACCGATTTTCATCATACTTATTGAGGATGTACATCACCATGACCCTACTACACTGACCCAGTTTCTTTGGCCTTGACCTACTTTTCAAGGTCACATGTCCAAAAATATCCAAAAATAATGAATATTCAACCACAGTTTACTCCAAAACTATTATAGATACATGAACATGTAAGAAAATCCCGTGATTAAAATATTTCCCAAATGTTTGTAAGGAAAATTTTTAAAGGTCATTCATGCATGGCATTTTGATATTTGGGACACCCCACTTTTCAACAATTTTCAATTGCACTTCCATTCTGGAAAAAAATAAATATATATTATTGAGGCAATTCTTGGCCCTAGAAGCTTTGTCTTGCCTTCAACCAGGTATGTGTACTTATTGTTGGCATTTTGACCTTTTTTTTTTTTTTTTATAGTTTTTACAACATACTGTACTGTCATAGGTGGAGAACAGTAACTGTCCCTGACATTTACAGTCTTCTACTTATTATTACTCTTATTTTTTTTTAATTATTATTATGTGGTAGGTGGGGGCACCCATCATACACTCAATGTAGAGTGATGCCATATGAGCTCTACACTGAGTGACAAGCCAAATGGTTACCTGTACCCAGGAAACCATTTACTACGCTGGGTGGTAACCATATAACCGGGGTTTCTGGCAGGATTAAGTGTCCCCCAAATTCTCCTATCCAAAATCACTTAATCATGGCAGTCGTTTCAGAGAGTCTCGGAGGGCCCAATACCTGCCCAGGGCCCCAACCAAATGGGCAGACTCGCATGGTCATGTGGAATGTGAGAGGTGTGAATGAAGATAGCAAGAGGGTAGAAGTCGTGAATGTGTTCAAGAGTGCAAGACATGCTGTGATGGCATTGTGTGAATCGAAGATGAAAGGGTATGAAGTGGTGGAGTGGGAGGGTGTGAAATGTGTAAGATCGGGAATGAATGGGAGAGGAAGATGTAAGGAAGGAGTTGCTTTGTTGATGAATGAGGTGTCGCAGAGTGGAATGAGAGACTACAAATGTGTCAGCTCGAGATGTATGTATGTCAAGTTCAAGTTTGAGAAGGTGAAAGTGGCAGTGATTGTAGAGTATGCACCTTGTGAGGACAGGAGTGAGAGAGAGGAAGACAGGTATTGGGATGAGCTGGATAAAGTAGTGGGAGAAATGCCCAGGAGCTATAAAGTGATCGTGATGGGGGATATGAACGGAAGAGTAGGCACTGGTTCTGAGGATGACATAATGGGTTGTTATGAAGTACCAGGAGAAAATTATAGTGGGAATCGACTAAAGGATATGTCAGGAGTGGAGGATGTGCATTTGTAATTCTTTATTTCAAACACAAAGATGCACACAAATATACATGGTATAGAGGAAACGGGGATCGTGTGGAAAGAAGCCTGACTGATTATGTACTCGTGGAGAGGTCGATGATGGGAATGGTCGCTGATATGAGGGTTGTGAGAGGACGATGTGGTGGTCTGTCAGATCATATGATCGTGGTATGCAAGATCAAGCTGAGAAGAGTGAGGTGGATCAAGAGAGAGAGGAGCAGGCAGGGAGAAAGACTGAAAGTTGAGAAGCTGAGGATCAAAGAACTGGCAGATGATTACAGGACCAAAGCAGAAGACGAGTTAGAATCAGTGAACTGGAATGAATTGGATCTGGACAGCCTGTGGAATGCATATAGGGATTGCTTAGTTAGGAATGCTAAAGTGGTGTGTGATGTGGCAAGAGTATCAACAAAAAAGAATGGTACGGCATGGTGGGATGAGGAGGTTGAGAGAGCAGTGGAGGAAAAGATGAAGAAGTGGCTAAAGTGGTTACAGGATAGGAGTTCAATTGAAATAAGAACTGAGTACATAGAGAGCAAGAAGCACGTAAAGAGACTAGTGAAGAGGAAAAAGAAGGAGGTAAATGATGATCTGGGAAGAAAAATGAATGCAAACTACTCTGAAAATAGGAAATTATTCTGGAAAGTGGTGTGGAAATGTAGATGTGAAAGTGGAAAGAAATGTGATGGTGTGAAGGATACAGGTGGTAGGTTACTAACCCATGGAGAAGAAGTAAGGACCAGATGGAAAGAATATTTTGAAAGCCTGATGAATGGGAATAGAGAGAGCAGAGCGGCTGTAAACATGATTGGTTCTGGGAGTGTGCAATGAAGGAATGCAGTGCCAGGAGACGTGACACTCGCAAAGGTGAAGGGCGCTGTGAAACGGCTGAAAAATGGGAAAGCAGCTGGGGTTGATGAGGTGTATGCAAAGATGCTTAAGTGTAGCGGAGAGAGTGGAATGAAGTGCTTGTTGGAGACATGTAACAAGGCATGGATGAGTGAAACTGCGCCTGCAGAGTGAAAAAAGGAAGTGATTGTACCCTTTTACAAAAATAAAGGTGAACGAAGTGAGTGCAAGAATTACCGTGGCATAAGTTTACTGAGTGTGATAGGGAAGGTATATGGAAGAATTATTATAGAGAAAGTAAGAGAGATATCAGAAGTACTAGTGAGTAATGAATAGGGTGGCTTTAGGAATGGCAGAGGATGTAGATAGATAGATAGAACAAAAGGACCTGTTCATGCAGAATATAAGCATTTGAAGGCACGACAAAAAAAAAAAAAGGTCACCGTGTTGAGGGTTTCCGTTTTATAAAATGGTGACGTCTTTTTAGCCGTATTCTTGCTACGTACACCTTTATGTAGCTTATGAGATACTTTTCGAGCAAGAGGGTTTAGATGTAGTGAAATAATTAAACATATCTGTAAGAAAGCCTTCCCTTAGCCGTAGCAAATCATCTGTGGTTGCGTAAACGAAATATACAAGACGACTTTCTGATCAAGGGGTAAACCTCAAGCGGATTAGTTTTCATTTACCCCATAAAAACGCACATTACATCTTTTCACAGAATCGTACTAACTCTTTTTCTCAGTTGACGCAATCATCCGCACCCTCTTTTCATGCTGACTGTCATTCTGTCTAGCTGATTCTAAAGCTAACATTCTCTTTCGCTGTCTAGTCATTGTGCACGTACGGCCGCCCAAGCCATTTTTATCTCACAAATTAAGCTTCCCATCCTGAAGTTTGAGCTAATATATATATATATATATATATATATATATATATATATATATATATATATATATATATATATATATATATATATATATATATATATATATATATATATATATAAGTAAGATTCTCATGTATTCATTATTGTTTAATATTCCTTATTTATCGAGTTTGGGATTGATAGTAACTGACTCAGCACTTACCAATTCACTGTCGCCTGTTTAACCCCGTATTGCCCTTTCTTTTACATCACGATATTATACGACACTTCCTTTAATTCACTGAATACCAACCTTTATATTCGTCCACCATTCTCGTCAATCCTTATTTCATGGTCAGGCGACCGGCCTCGTTTCAAAGGGCTGCATACCCGTACCTTCCTCCCCTTCTCCTCCACGTATTTACAGAAATGAAACAGTCCAACGCAAAGGAAATAAATTTGCCTTCAATTTGTCTCCCTTCTCTCCAGGAATATTTTTTCTTCAACCCTCCCAAATCCTATAATAGTATGTCGTAAGTTTATTCTGCATGTAGATTAAGGGGTGCTTCAATTGTTTATTGTGCTGAGCTGACAGACGTAAATGTGTGGGAGATAAGACAAAGGTGCGTGAGGTGATTTGTCGATCCTTCCTGGCCTGGCGTGGCATCTGCGACTCATGGTAAAGGTCCACTGTCTGTCCGAGGTTTTATCTTATATGTTAGCTTCAAGTTAATCACAGGCGAGTATTAAACTGGTGCGGATAGGGAACGCGAAAGGGAGGGAAGTGTGTGTGTGTGTGTGTGTGTGTGTGTGTGTGTGTGTGTGTGTGTGTGTGAGAGAGAGAGAGAGAGAGAGAGAGAGAGAGAGAGGTTGCGAGTGTGAATAAAAGAAAATAAAACATACCCCACCGTAGGGTCTCATCACACACACACACACACACACACACACACACACACACACACACACACAATTGCCTCACTAGCCAGGCAACCAGTCTCCCTGCACCTCCAGCCCGGCTAACGTCGTTTCACCACCACCAGGATGTGAGAAATGAAGTTATCCCCTCCCTCTCCTTCCATCTCTCTCCCAAGATGACTTTTTGATGAGAGAAGCTGGTCCGACTGTGACTGGGGGCAGGGAAGGGGAAGGGAGATGGAACAGGGAGGGGGATGAGGAGAGAGAGGGAGGAGATAGTACAAGGGGGACACTGAATGGACAATGAATCTTATGTCTGACGACAGGGAATAGACAGAGGGTGAGTAAGAGAAGTCTGGGTGAAAGAGGACAGCGCATTGGAAAAGGCAGAGGCATGGGAGTGAGGTGGTGTGCGACATGTTATGAGGAGTGGGAATGCAATGAAGAGAACGGGGCTAGGTAATGAGAGGTATTGGGGGAGGTGGAAGGCAGAGGCGTGTGAAGAGAGGAAGAATATACCAAAGGCGTGATAAAGGATTGGAGACATGGAAAGGACATTGACATAATGGGACCGTAATGCTGGTGAAGAAAAAAGGGGGGGGGGGTACAATGGGAAGGGGCTAGGAGGAGGGGATCGAGACAAAGAGAAGGAGTAAAAATATTTCATAAATTGAGATACTTCATTTTATGCTTCCATTGAAATACAACTATATTTTAGAAAAACATAATTGCAGAAGCCCTGGTTCATTAAGCTGAAGCTTTTTACCTAAAGCAAGTTAATGAATGGGTCGCTAAGACACATTCATTTTAAATATTTTATAAAGCAAATGCTGGAAGGCCATTATCGATGAAATGTGTGTGGATGAGAAGATATGTGATTGATGAGAACGCATACAGAGTTCGGGGATGTGGAAATCTGACCACCACTTAGTGGTGGTGAAAGTCAAGGTACAAAAGCGATAGATAAATAGGAGAGAAAGGCACGAGGAATCAGCTCGTACAAAGAGGGTAGGAAGGTTGATACTGGATGAAAAAAAAAAAAAAAAAACTAGGATACATGGGAGAAGTGCAGGAGCGATTGGGTAAATATCATTTGGATCAGATGGGGGAGGTGGAAGGTGTGTGGAAGGTATCAACAAAAGAAATCTGTGCAGCATGCTTGTGGGGTGAAGAGAAGATGAAAAGGTGTACAAGGAACAGCATAACGGAATGAAAAGGTTAGACAAGCTGTGGCTCAAAAGAAAAAGGCACATAGTGAGTGGATGGAAAGCAGAGGTATGAAAGAAAGTGAGAGACGGAAAAGAGAGTTACATGTAGAGAAGAAGAGAGGGGTACAAATATTAGCAACAGAGTCAGAAGAGAGTGGATGAGGAGTTTGGAAAGAATTTAACTGTAATCTGGAGAGAACATAAAAAAATGTTCTGGACGAAGGTAAAGACAGGGTGATAATGAAAGTTGTAAGGGAGTGGAGAAGGAAGAAAAACTGAGCAGATGGAGAGGACAGTTTAAGGAATTGTTAAACATGGAGAATGAAGGTAATGCGACTATGGAATGGCTGGGAGAAGGGAGGAGATGAGAAGGAGGAAGAGATCAGTGGGATGGAAGTACTGGAAGCAACGAAGAAAGTCAAGATGGTGAAAGCCCCAGAAACCGATGGAGTGTGTGCAGAAGTGCTGAAGCACGGCGGAGACATGGCAAGAGGATGAACAAGGAAGATGTGCAGATTGGGCTGGGAGGAGGGTAGAGTCCCGGAGGATTGGAAGTCAGGTATAATTGTACCCTGTACAAAGGAAAAGGGCAAAAAGAAGTGTTTGGTAGCCGTAAGGACATTTGTCTTCTGAATGTGACAGGAAAGGTATATGGTAGGATACTTACTGACAGAGTTTGGGAAATAACAGAGGCGTTACTTGAAGAACAAGAAGGTTATAGGAAGGAAAGAGGTTCTGTAGATCAGATATTCATCCTAAGATGTTTGGTGGAAAAGCTTATAGAGATGGTAAAGAAGTTTAATGGAGCCTTCATGGATTTGGGGAAAGCAAATGACTGAGTGGATAGATAAGGAATGTGGAGAACATTAAGAATATGTGCAGTAAATGGGAAGCTGTTGAATGCTGTGAAGAGTATGTATTAGGGCGCTATGGCTGCAGTGCATGTGAATGGTGAACTAAGTGAATTTTTCCATCTTAATGTTGGACTGAAATGGGATGTATCATGCTTTTATGGCTATTCAATCTGCATATGGATGGAGTTATATTAGAGATACAAGGTAGAGCATTGGATGTCAGAGTAACCCTGATGAGAGAAAGCAGCATTTTGAAACCTGTTGTTTTGTTGTTTGCAGATAATACTGCATAGTTAAGTAAAGACGAAGCTGAACTGGTAGGCTTCGTGATTGAGTATGAGTGTGTAAAAAACGGAATCTAATGGTGTAGAGAAAAGTGAGGTTGTGGTCTCCAAGAGAAATGAAGTCACTGAATGCACAGTGAGACTGGATGGCGAGGAAATTGAAAATGTGAATGCGTTTAAGTACTTGGGTATTGTGGTGTGTTACGATGGAATTTTAGAGCATGAAGAGCTTGAATGAATACAACAGAGAAGAAAGGTTGCTGGTTCTTTGAAATCGGTGATAAGAAATAGGGAAGAGAGCATGGAAGTCGCTTAATGATAGTAATGTGATCCCAACTCTAACGTACGGAAGCGAAACTTCGACCCTGTTGCAAGGACTCAAGAGTGAGAAAAGTGGAACTTAGCTGAGAAGAGCATGTAGAGTTACGTGGAGAGACAGAATGAGGAAGTGAAGGAGCGTTGGGCGTGGATGTTGATGTGACAGAAAGCGTTAGGAGAAATACAGAGGTGATTTGGCCATGTGGAGAGGATGGAGAGTGAAAGACGAAAGACGAGAGCGTATGCGATTGAGGTAGAAGGGGGGAGACGGAGGGGGAGACGGAGGATGAGATGGAAGGATAGAGTGGATATGTATATGAGAGAGGAGGGCGTGAGCTGGGAGGAGTTCAGCGAAATGGCAGGGGACAGTGACATATGGAGACGATTTGTTTGTCGGCAACCCTTACTGAATTAAAGCGTCTGACTACACACAGATAGCAAGGCTGGAGAAAAAAAGTCGCAGAATATTATCAGTAAAATATTGGGTACATAAATAACCACAAAAATATTCAAAATAAATAAACAACCCGAACAAACTGAGAGGAAAAATACATCTATCTATCTATTTATTGCCAGACGCCTCAATCCCGTTTGGGGTGGCCACAAACAAATCGCCT
>NC_136987.1:14989190-14999926 GCF_032717465.1 Coenobita brevimanus | reverse complement strand
ACCTGGGTCCATCAGGACTGCAGGCCACCTCTCTACCGATTCAGCCACCGCCTGTCTGTGTATATGTGCTGATAGAAGATCATGCATGCAAAGTGAAAGTTGAGTATTGGGCAAATGTGGAAGCAGACATGGAAAAGTTTGGGAGGAGTGATAGTTTTTTATTTATTTATTCATTTATTATTTATTTATTTATTTATTTTTTTTTTGGGGGGATAGGAATGGAGAAATGGGGAATGAGAAGGTGGATGGAGTAGTTGGTGAGTGGGGTGTGCCTGCAAAAGTGGATGAGAATGGCAGTGCTCTAGTGGACATTTGTGCCAGGAGAGGATTGGTAACAGCCAGTACCTTCTTTAGGCACAAAATGATCCACAGGTATACATGGAGAGTGGTGAAAATGGCTGGTGATGAACTGAATGGACGGATGGAAATGACCGATTATGTGTGCGTGGATGAGAGAATGAGAAGATACGTCCTGGATGTGAGAGCATACAGGGGTTGGGGATGTGAACCCACTGACCACACTTGGTGGTGGTGAGAGTCAAGGTACAAATGCGATGGATGATAAGGAGAGAAGGGTAGAAGGATACAGTCTATTCCAGTGGGGCAGATGTTACAGGAGGATGAAAAAAAGGCATAATACAAGAAATAAGTGGAAGGTTGATTAAGTAAATATAATTTGTAGCAGATGAGGAAAGTAGAAGGTGTTTGCAAGGTACTTTCAGAAAGAATCTGTGTAGCATGTGAGGTTGTATGTGGGGTGAAATGAAGACGAAAGGGGATACAAGGAAGAGCATGGTGGAATGAAGAAGTGATAGAAGCTGTGGCTCAAAAGAAAAAAGCATATAGTGAGTGGATGGCAAGCGGGAGGCATGAAGTTAAGTGACAGAATAAAGAGTTATATGTAGGGAAGAGGGGTGAGGCGAAAATAGTAAGAGAGAGTGAGAAGACAGTGGATGAGGAATCTGGAAGGAATTTGAGTGTTAAGTGGAGGGAATATATATATATATATATATATATATATATATATATATATATATATATATATATATATATATATATATATGGAGCCTCTGTGGTACAGTGGTAGAGTGTGCGTTTCGTCGTACACTGGTGAACCAGAGTTCGCGCCCAGCCAGGGTAATAAACTTTGGGAATGTTCACCCAGCCAAGTACTGCATTAGCGGAAACAAGAGGTGCTGTGGTTGAACCAGTGTCACTTACTCTAAAGTATGCTTGCACCCAGTCGGCTTGCTTGGGACGATTACATTAGGTTCACAGACGACACACACATTCAAAGACACTACAGCACTGCAATTACACTTAAAAGCACTTCTCACCTTACATACAATCTCTACTAGACAGCCTAAGCCACTTGGTAGAGATACATTGGGTGTATCGTCACCACTTCGGTAGGTATAGGCCGGTCCTGCAGTGGATACTCAAACGGCTGATGATGATAATTATATAATTATATATATATATATATATATATATATATATATATATATATATATATATATATATATATATATATATATATATATATATATATATATATATATATATATATATATATATATTATTATAGATTCCAAGTGACGCCAAGAAAAAATTTACATACAGTATATAGTTTGTGGAACTGGTAGAAATATATGGGCTCTTTCAAAATGGGAATCAATTGTCCCATATTAACCTGCACTCCAACTAGTTACGAACGTTTTTAGGGTGCTGTGAGAAGTGTAAGTATGAGGTGTGGCTTAGCATGAAATGTGAGAGTACTGTAAGTGAAGGAGGGGAATAACAACTGTTCCCGTATTGGCCTTTATTCACGGCCTTATCCACCTAAAAGGCAACGTGAGGGCCAGAGTGAATGTAAGAACTTTTGTTTTAGTTCTCGTTGCTCTAAGTCAGACGGACACTGTACGAAGAACTTGAATTCAATCGCAATCGCTTCGACGGTGACATGTTTCCATGCAAGCAAATCAGGTTATGCTTCCAGTGTTTGACCACAGTGGAGATGCTCCCAAAAATCAAATTCAGTCAAGTTTGACGGAAAGTAGCTGATGTTTCTTTGTGACATGGTGGACCTCATCAATAATACTTGCTGCAGCAAACTGTAGGACTACAGTCACTCAAAGTGTCCTGGTAACTCACAGCAACCAGATTGGGTGCGTGCCTTGGATAAGTATAGGGTTGATAGATATCTTCTGTAAGAGGGAGGCTGATTTTGAAGGGTAGGTCTGGTGGTTCTCTGGATGCATGTGGAAGAAGGAAAAAATAAACTAATATTATCGACTTCCCTTATTACACGTCCCTAAAAATCGGTGTTGTACCCAAGTCTTCAACTGCACAGTTATCTGAACAGGGACAAGGGAGAAATAGTGTTCCGAACTGTCTGACCTTTTCGAAAATTAAACTCATACCTTCCAGTTGCGTTTGCTCGCTCTCTCGCCACTCAGAAATTAATGAAGTTCAAATGCATACTCAGTCTTGATCCAGAAAAATTACGTTATACTGGGACCTGAGATGAAAATTATCTCTTTTGTACTAATCGATAAGAGCATAACCTAGGTATTTATAAAAACAATAAAAAATACTATAGTCTTGTTTCATAGCAGGCACGCTAATCGGTGGGAATTTCGGTAGGAAAGTATATATATATATATATATATATATATATATATATATATATATATATATATATATATATATATATATATATATATATATATATATATATATATATATATATATATATATATATATATTGTTACGGAACAGAGAAAGATAATGTACACTTTAAGTGAGAATACAAAAAATCACTACTGTCCCGTAAAGTTCCAGGTTCAAAACAAAAGAGTTAGGTAAAATTACAAGTTAAAGTTTAATGCTCAAACTAACAACTAAACATTCAGGACTCATAAGGATAATGTAATTGCAAAAAATAGGTTAAATATATAGTTAACTGCAATAGCCTCTATTAACACGAAATTAGCATGAGTAAATTTATCTAAGTCAGCCCTGATAAAATGACAATACCAGATAATACTCGGTGAATGCAAGATATATTGTTACAGATACAAAATATTATTAAAAATGACTGACATAAAAACACGTGAATCACAAAAACCCTTACTAGGCCTACGAATTAACACTTTATGCTATACAATACAAGGAAAAAATGTAATAACACTTCTACTCAAATTACACAGCTGCTAGATGGTTGGAGACTTCCTGAGCACTCACAATAATAACAACTCTACAGGGGAGGACAGAGATGTGAACTAAATGAGGAGTAGATCTAAGTGGCAATAATGCAGAGACTGAGCTCATTATATAGGGTCCGGCAGAGCTTGATACAAATTGTAAGAAAGACGCGCAAATGAAGCCATGGGGACAAAGAGTTGACAATCCTGCTCTGAACAACAGAAAGAACGACTGACTCTACTATAAGGGAGGAGGGGGGGAGTGAGGTAGAACACGCTCGTGATCAAACATGCAGCATACTGTACGTTAGAATTACACAAAGGATGATGAAATCATAGGCTATGTAACACCTCCCCACAAAGAAAAAGAAATTTACAAAGGAAATTTCTTATTACTCTAAAAGAATCTGTCTAAAGTCTAGATAAGTAATCTGCAATAACATTTTCTTTCCCCTTGACATGTTGTATGTCTAATGAATACTCCTGAAGAAGTAGACTCCATCTTGTCAATCTCTGATTTTTATCTTTAAACTTACTAAGGAATTTCAGTGGGTTATGATCGGTATAAATGACTATGGGGTCAAAAACAGAACACAAATAAAATGAAAAATGCTGTAAACCCAAAATCAAGGCCAAAAGCTCTTTCTCAATAGCTGAGTAGTTCTTTTGAGGTGGAGTGAACTTCTTACTGTAATAAGATACAGGGTGTTCAATACCCTGATCATCCTCTTGCAGCAAAACAGCCCCAGCTCCTGTTTCACTTGCGTCAACAGCCATCTTAAAAGGCTTAGCAAAATTTGGAGTAGAGAGCACTGGCTGACTTAATAGGATAGCTTTAAGTTTGCTGAAAGAGGATTCACAGTTATCGGTCCAGACAAATTCAACTCCCTTTTTCAGTAGGTCTGTAAGTGGTGATACAAGAATTGAAAAGTTAAGAACAAATCTCCTGTAATAACCTACCATTCCCAAAAATCTTTGTAGCTCATTCCTACTTTTAGGTCTGGGAAGATCACATATAACCTAAACCTTAGCTCCTGGTGGTGCAACATGTTCATCACCAATTACGTACCCAAGGTACTGAACTTTAGCTTGACCAAACTCACACTTTGATAAATTAGCTACAAGATTAGCCTGAACCAAACGCTCAAGAAATTTACTGACATGGCATAGGTGATCTTTCCAGTTGTCACTGAAGATTAATACATCATCAATATAAACAACACACCCTGCCAAACCCTCTGTTACAACATTCATGAGCTTCTGGAATGTGGCTGGTGCATTCTTCATACCATATGGCATTACAGAACATACAAAAGTCTTTCCTAGTGTTACAAAACATGAGATCTCCCTAGCACGTTCAGTCATAGGTACTTGCCAGTATCCCTTTAACAAATGAAACTTACTTATGTACCTAGCCTTTCCGATCTTGTCTATGCAATCTTCCACGTGAGAGAGAGGGTAAGTGTCTGTTTTGGTTATCTGATTAACACGTCTGTAGTCGATGCAAAGCCGCTGTGACCCACCTGGCTTAGGGACTAGAGTGACAGGAGAACTCCACTCGCTCTGACAGGGCTTAATCATCTTGTGGTCCAACAGGTAGCCAAGCTCCTTCTGGATGAGAGGAACTTTCACTGGGTTCACACAGTAAGGAGGCAATTTAATTGGCTTTGCGTCTCCAACATCGACATCATGCATCAACACAGTGGTTCTTCCTGGAGTGGCACGGATCACTTGCGGGTACTCCTGCAGTAATGCCGAAAACTCCTGCCTTTCCTCGGGAGGTAGATGAGAAAGCTTAGTCTGGAGATCATTCATGATATCAGGATTCTTCCCCAAACTATCACTCAGGCTCATGCTGCATGGGAGAGCTTCACTTGCAGACTCGGGTGGAACAGCTACAGTGCAGACTGGGTTATTTTCGTCCCGCCTGTGATATAACTTTAGCATGTTGATGTGACAAAGTTGCTTGTTCTTTCTACGATCTGGTGTGGCGATGACATAGTTGACATCACTGAGTGTCTTCTCCACGAAATAAGGACCACTAAACTTGGCTTGAAGAGGTTGCCCATGCACCGGTAGCAGAATCAAAACCTGATCTGGCTGAAAGTGGCGTAACCTGGCCTTCTTATCATACCAAGTCTTCATCTTCTCCTGAGCAGCTCCTAAATTCTCTCTCGCCAGCTATAAAGCAGTGGACAGCCGTTCTTTGAACTTCATCACATACTCCAGCAGGTTGATGTCATCTTCCTCCGACAGCCAGCATTCCTTGAGTAGCTTAAGGGGTCCTCTTACTTCATGGCCAAACAGTAGTTCAAAAGGTGAGAAGCCCAGTGATTCATTTGGAGATTCTCTTGCGGCAAATACAACAAATGGAAGACCTTTATCCCAGTCTTTCTGATGTTCCAAACAGTATTTCCTGAGCATCGATTTGAGTGTTTATGATATCTCTCCAATGCTCCTTGGGTCTGGGGATGGTAAGCTGAAGACGTGATCTGGGTGATGCCCAACTCTTTCAGAGACTGCTTGAAAAAATTTGACATGAAATTACTTCCCCGGTCTGACTGTACCTCCTTGGGCAGACCAAACTTTGTGAAGAACCCTAGCATTTCGTTAACCACGTTCTTTGCTGAGATATTTCTAAGTGGAATGGCTTCAGGATAACGAGTAACCATATCAATCAGGGTCAACACACATAAGAAAATCCTGAAGAAGTCTTAGGAAGAGGGCCCACAATATCCACCAACACACTGGTGAATGGCGCCTCAAAAGGAGGAATGGGAACTAGAGGTGCAACCTTTTCGGTCTGATTACACTTCCCCACAACTTGATAGGTGTGACAAGACTTACAATACCAGGAAACATCCCTGAAGATACCTGGCCAGTAGAAGTGTTTCAAAATGCGTGCCACAGTCTTCCTCACTCCAAGGTGTCCTGCCAAACTGGAATCATGAGCCACTCTAATGATATCCTGCCTACAAACACGAGGGATGACAACTTGATGTACAACCTCCCACTCACAGTCGGCTGATGCTGTTGGGGGTCTCCACTTCCTCATAAGTACTCCTGACTTTATATAATAACAAGTAGAAGCACCAGCTGACTCTTCCTCACTGCAAGCACAGTTAGCTAGACCTTTCAACTCAGGGTCAGCAACCTGCAACTCAACCAACTCTTGACGAGACAAATTATCAACACTACGGGGTTTTGCCTCATCTGGTGAGTGGTCCAAATTAGCAAGAAAAGTGTCAGCTAGGATAACATCATCATCATCATTATCCTCTAAGTCACCAGTAACTTTAGACTTAGCCCTAGTGACAGCACATGCAGGGAACACATCAGGGACATCACAATCCTGGGCCGCAGCCACTGGCTCACTAGACAACTGAGGAGCTGGACACACTTGACTTCCACCAATATCATTTCCAAGTAAGAAAGTTACACCTGACATTGGGAGTGTCTCAACCAACCCAACCATAACGGAACCATTAACAAAACCAGACTCTAAATTCACTCTGCACAGAGGGACAGAGAAGTAATTACTCCCTACACCTTGTAAGATTACAGTTTCATCAGAGGAATTAACATTAGAGCCTAGAACACTGGTCAGCATAAGGGATTGGCAAGCACCTGTATCACGATATATTTTAACTGATTTCCTGTCATTACTGTCCAGAGGACTGACAAAACCATCAGACAGGAAATTAGCACATGAACTCTTGTGAGTGTCACCCACGTTACTGCTCAAAAGAGGAGCTCCATCATGAGAATTTAATTTACCCCTCAAAGCAGGTTCAGTTAACTCAGTTAAAGAATTCTGGGAACTCTCAAGGGTGGACACTAGACCAATTGACTGAATATTTAAAGACTCCTTTTTGTTCACATCACGCTGTCTCCTGAAACATTTCTCCGTAGTATGACCAAGCTTACTACAATAAGTACATTTACTTTTCTGAAATCTAGAGGTGAAGCTGGTATTTACTTCCTGAGAAACATCATCTTTATTCTCTTTCCTGTTACCTGTACTCTGAGTAGAGGCAACGTAGGCTACTTACTCTCAGCTTTCCCTTTTTCTTTAGAATATCTCTTGTGAGTGAGAACATATTCATCAGCTAAAACTGCAGCATCAGACAAATTATCTATTCTTTTCTCATCAAGATATAGGCTTACATCATTATTAATACACCTTTTGAAGTCCTCCAGCAAAATCATCTGCTTAAGTTTGTCAAAATCAGAATCCACATTCTTAGAATTTAACCACTGCTCTAACAGATCTTCTTTGATTTTTGCATACTCAACATGAGATTGCTTATCTTGCTTATAAGTTGTCCTAAATTTTACTCTATAGGCTTCAGGAACAAGCTCATAGGCCTTAAGAATCAAGCTCTTAACTACATCGTAATTATCAGATTGATCCTGAGGCAAAGATGCATAAGTTACTTGAGCTTTACCGGTGAGAACAGTTTGAAGGAGTACTGGCCAATACTTTTTGGGCCAATTAAAACCTGTAGCTACCCTCTCAAACAACTGAAAATACTTTGTTAAATCAGATTCATTAAAAGAAGGGACAAGTTTAACATTTTTAGCCACATCAAAATCATCAGAGCTAGATGATCCAGTTCCACCTTGTTTCATGCGATACTCATGGTCTGCCTAAATCCTAGCTAGTTCAATTTGTGTCTGAGCCCTTGCCTCCTGAATACGAGCATTTGCCTGAAATTCAGCCTCCTGAATACGAGCCTGAGACTCCGCCTCCTTAGCCTGAGACTCAGCCTCCTTAGCACGAGCCTGAAACTCAACTTCCTTAACACGAGCCTCCTGCAGAGCTAGCTGTAACTTAGCTATTTCAATCTGTGGTTGCTCATTTGGGGGAGTTACATTAAACAAGCTTTTATTATTCATGCCAACAATTTGATCTTTAGAATGATGAGAGTGAACTGCAATTCCCAATTGTTGAGCAACAAGCTTAAGTTCATTCTTTGTTCTGTTTTCTACATCACACACTGTTTGCACATTTGACAAAAAATCTTTGACTTCATCAAGTGTAGTAATAGTAGACATCATGAATAAATCACTGTCGCAAAATATCAAACAATATCCGTATGATAATATCCTGAATATCCTGATAAGAGGTCGCCAAATTTATGTTACGGAACAGAGAAAGATAATGTACACTTTAAGTGAGAATACTAAAAATCACTACAGTCCCGTAAAGTTCCGGGTTCAAAACAAAAGAGTTAGGTAAAATTACAAGTTAAAGTTTAATGCTCAAACTAACAACTAAAGATTCAGGACTCATAAGGATAATGTAATGGCAAAAAACAGGTTAAATATATGGTTAACTGCAATAGCCTCTATTAACACGAAATTAGCATGAGTAAATTTATCTAAGTCAGCCCTGATAAAATGACAATACCAGATAATACTCAGTGAATGCAAGATATATTGTTACAGATACAAAATATTATTAAAAATGACTGATATAAAAACACATGAATCACAAAAGCCCTCACTAGGCCTACGAATTAACAGTTTATGCTATACAGTACAAGGAAAAAATGTAATAACACTTCTACTCAGATTACACAGCTGCTAGATGGTTGGAGACTTCCTGAGCACTCACAATAATAACAACTGTACAGGGGAGGACAGAGATGTGAACTAAATGAGGAGTAGATCTAAGTGGCAATAATGCAGAGACTGAGCTCATTATATAGGGTCCGGCAGAGCTTGATACAAATTGTAAGAAAGACGCGCAAATGAAGCCATGGGGACAAAGAGTTGACAATCCTGCTCTGAACAACAGAAAGAACGACTTACTCTAGTATAAGGGAGGAGGGGGGGACACGCTCGTGATCAAACATGCAGCATACTGTACGTTAGAATTACACAAAGGATGATGAAATTATAGGCTGTTTTTTTTTTTTTTTTTTTTTTTTAATAACAGAACGGAGGAAGGAAAAACAAATGGAGAAAAAAAATAATCTATACACCAGATTTCTGGTGTCCTCTGTTCATAAAATATCTGTAACAGTTAGACTTGAACAGTTGTAGGTTGAAATTTGGAGGAAAACAACTCTGGGGAAGCGAGTTCCAGAGAGATGCAGTTCGGGGAATGAAAGAATTCTGATAGGCAGAAGTTCTGCAATATGGTTGAGAGACATTCCAGTCATGAGCGCTACCAGATGCCCGTGTAGCACGAGGGAAGGCATGGAGAGGTGGCACCATGGACGCAACTTCGTCTGAGCATTTGCCAAAAAAATATCTGTAAAATAATGCAAGGGAGGCAACATTCCTTCTTACTTGCAGGGGAGGTAGTTTATATGTAATGGCAGGGTTGTTAATGATTCTAGCAGCTTTATTCTGAATTTTGTCTAGTTGTCTTAATGCAACCTCTCCACAACCATTCCACAAGGGTGAGCAATATTCAAGCTGAGAGCACACATGACTCTTATAAATTATAGGTAACTGCTCATCGGCGAAGAAGTTACGGACTCTGTACAATAATCCAAGTTTCTTTGAGGTGGTTTTAGCGAGTGATCTGACATGAGAGGTCCAGCTGAGGGCACTGTTAAAAGAGACACCAAGAATTTCAATACTTTTGGAGATGGGAATACTAGTAGCACTGAAGGTAATGTACGAATCTGGCAATATCTGTCTATTAGTAAACTGTATATATTTAGTTTTACTAGCATTAAAAGAGACAAGGTTGTTTTGTCCCCATTCACTGATTGTAGATAGATCTTGATTTATGGAGATGGCTGTATTGAGTTGAGAGGTAGAGATATTAGACTTTGTAAATGGATGTCTGAGTGTGAATGAACTATGTAGTGTTGAGTCATCTGCATATGAGTGAATGGGATTGTGAGTGACAGATAAGAGATCATTAATATGAACCAGAAATAGGGTTGGCGCCAGAACTGATCCCTGCGGCACGCTGGCGTTAATTGAGAGGAAATTCGAATAAACATCATCTACTTTTACTCTTATTTTCCTGTCACTAAGATAAGAAGAAATCAAAGGAACAAAAGACGTTAGTCCATAGGAAGGGAGTTTGGACAGCAGGGAACGGTGCCATACTCTGTCGAAAGCTTCAGAGATATCAAGAGCTACTGCAAGAGTTTCTCCAAAAAGATCAATTGATTGATGGATGGTATGAGTTAAGAGATTGAGTATGTCAATGGTGGATCTTTCGTGGCGAAAACCGTATTGTCTATCATTAATTAAGTTGTTGGATTCAAGATGTTTAACAATATCCTTATTAATTAAAGTTTCAAATACCTTACCAAGAGAAGATGTGATAGCTATTGGTCTGTAATTGGAGGGGTCAGACGAACTTCCTTTCTTCGGAACTGGGTGGATACTGGCTTCTTTCCATGGATTTGGGAATAAAGAAGTACGTATGCATAATCTGAATAATTTAGCTAGGACAGAGGCAAGTTCAGGGGAACACTTTTTCAAAACAATTGGCGGAATTCCATCTGGACCTGGAGCTTTGTTGGTAGGTAAATTGTCTAGGATGGATTTTACAAA